>NW_011338802.1:196746-199086 GCF_000735185.1 Notothenia coriiceps
AGTAGTAGTAGTGTGTGTGTGTGTGTGTGTGTGTGTGTGTGTGTGTGTGTGTGTGTGTGTGTGTGTGTGTGTGTGTGTGTGAGAAAACATGTGCATGTATGATTCCGATTTTAGCCCTTCAACCGCCTGTCCTGTGTGAGAGTTTGGCTCCAGAGAGTGCGTAGGCTACATGTCTGCACAGAGCCTGCTCCTCACTCTTCCTCTTGCACAATGACATGGTTTGGGTTTCAGACATATAAACACACACATACACACTCTTAGTCAGTCAGGTGTTAAATAGAGGCTATCCCGATTACCATTTTAGTTTATAGCTCATTATAGTCTAAATGAGTATCTAGGCCCAAGGCCAAAGCTGTCAAACTGTCCTGTTGCCTAAGAATTCAAGTCATGAAAAGAGAAGGGAGGTGTCTTCTCAACCCGCCCGTCAAACCGTGATAGCGGATGATGTTCTAAACCCTGGATTAGGTTCAATGACAACGCTGTTTTGGACATGTGACAGCTAAAGCACCACTTAAGGTTTTGATTAGATCATTGACATTGTTTTCACACTACTTTCAGGACCGATCCAGAATGTTGGTTAGTCTCAATATCTGTTGCATAATTGTTCAGAAATAAAGAGCATGATAGCTGCCTAGTGCTGAACTTGGTACATTACAATGGCCTGCGGGAGCAATGTCAGTGAATGATCCCTGAGCAGCAAAGTTAACCCTTCAGCAGGCTGTGGAGAACTTCAAGGTGAATGAGAACCACCGAATGACGTGCAGACAGGTAAGGATAACAACACACTCTTCAGAGGAGAACGTAAATATAGACTTGGCTGTGTGTACACTAGCCTTTGTGTGAAAAACGAGTCTCTTGTTGCTTTTAAACGTTTGCCTATGGCTGCAGGTTCTGCAAAAGGATATATTCAAATATATCTGAGTTGTTGCTTTAGTGATGTTTTAAACAGAGTTGCAGGTTGTTTAGTTTCTGTATATGCGTGACGCTTGTTGCACCTGGCGTGGTGTCCTTTTGGTATTTAATGGCTGAGTTTTCTCTCTATTTCTAGTGAGCCTGCACTTTATAAGCTGGTTAAATATTTAAAATTGACAATCAGTATCCAAAGGTTTATAAGTTTGTCCTAAATGGAATATGGTTTGTTTGGAAATAAGGGCTTTGAGGAGTGATGTGTATAGACTGTTAATGCACTTTATGTTGTAGACTAAATGTGTTTATATTTGTGTTTACGGAATTTTCATGCAACATCATCATCATATACATATTTCTTATAATTTCTTTACATTTAATGCAACAGTATTGTTACTTGTAATACTCTAGTACTATCTCCAACCATGCTCTATTCTGAATGACCATTTAAAAATGTAATATCAACTTTACAGAGATGCTTTCAAATGATCTGATGCAAGAGGTCTGAAGCTGTTTTGCTGAACAGTGTTTGTTGCTGTCTCTCCCATGTATGATGTTTAATGTGTAAAACATATTCATGATGGAAACCCCAGCGGCTTCTTGAGTTTCCTCACCTCACATCGTCCCCCTTACTGTGAATTAAACAGAGCGATAGCGAGGAGAGGGTGGAGGAGACAGATAGAGAGTTGGCGGAAGAGAGAGAGAGATGTGGTAAATTACATTGTCAATTCAAATCCTGCCACTAATGCATCTCATTGAGTTTGTGTCGCTGTCATCCCGGATGCTCAGTTATCTGTGTCAGTGCAGCCAGCAGAAGAGCGCTGCCATGTTAACAGCTCTGCGAAAAGCAGCAAAAGTTTAGCTAGCTAGCCCACTGTGAGCCAGGACGAGAGGGGAGACAGCCGAGATGAAGTAGACGTGCTAGACATGAAAAATGCATCTTTCTTAGACAAGTGTGTGTGTGTGTGTGTGTGTGTGTGTGTGTGTGTGTGTGTGTGTGTGTGTGTGTGTGTGTGTGTGTGTGTGTGTGTGCGCAGAGCTGTATCAGTTTAATTACAGCTAGCCTCTATTCCGACACGTCCTCTACCCTATGCAAATTAAAACTTCCCTATAACTTCTCTCACACACATAGTTGACATGCACACACTCAAAAGTAGCGTTGCACACACACATGCACACTAGCCCTGTTCTAGTTGTCATCCCCTGTTAGCTCCCTAACCCCCTCCCCCCCTTTCACATTGCCCGCCCCCGCCCTCAAAACTATTTGAAAATCAATTATCTCAACAAACCAACTGTAAGGAGTGGGTGCCAGCCACTTACACTTGAAGTGAATAACTTATTTGAAATTCATTAATGGTCGAGCACTGCCGACAGCCCCCCCCCCGCCCCCTGCCACTCAGTGTGTCTTCTTTTTTGCAGAAACCTAACTAACTG
>NW_011338802.1:199152-252823 GCF_000735185.1 Notothenia coriiceps
CTGAGTGCCACGGACATGACACACACACACACACACACACACACACACACACACACACACACAGACACAGCTCCCTTGATTGGTTCATCTCATTTATTTATCACATGCAAATCACGGGACGCCTGGAGATGTTTCCTCTCCGCCTGCCTCTACAGACATGAATATGGATGTCAGGAGTAAAGCAAGGTTGGAAAGGGAAGGAGGGGTGAATATAAATATATATTCCAGATTTGTATTACATGTAGGCCTATTCATAAACATGTTTTACCTTAATGTTATTTATAATGATAAAACACTTTATGTACAATATGGCGACGACGACTGCTTTTGTGTGATTTTGTTCTGGGCTGTTTTCTTTTGTTTGGTTCACCGCTCTAATGTAAAATAATTCTCAATACAGCATGCTTGCAAATTTGTGGCAACAACTTGACAATGTAGGGATAAAACCTGAATAAACATGCCCTGACCAACACAGTACACATTACTTATAACAACACTATTTACCACATCTTATTCACATTATAAGTTCTTAGAAAACTCAAATGTGCTTTCCAAAAGTCTCTGACAGAGAGGAACGTTGTGAAGTGAGCCGTTTCAAGGTCGTTAAAATGTGAACATTCAGTGGATTTGAACAAGCTTTAGACAAGTTTTTAACAATCAAATGATACTTTTAAACTGATGAGAAGTGAAAACACACAGAGGCTGGTGGTATGTCAAGGACATTAGTACCATGGCAGGCTGAGACGCACCAGTATGGAAGCAGAGTGAAATTGAGTTGATGCAATGTCACTGCTTTTAACCTTTCTTTCTATTCTCATTCCTCTTGTTTCTTGCTCCTGCTCTTACTCCCCTTTTTTCTCTGTGTCCTTCTCTCGCCCATGACTCTCCTTCTCACAACATATATCTCTCTTGATAAAGAGAGAGGGTAAACGCGTGTGACAGGGCTGTCATGTATGTTCCAGCAAAGGGCATCGAGGGCCGG
This sequence comes from Notothenia coriiceps, assembly GCF_000735185.1. Taxonomy (NCBI): domain Eukaryota; kingdom Metazoa; phylum Chordata; class Actinopteri; order Perciformes; family Nototheniidae; genus Notothenia; species Notothenia coriiceps. Next base: position 200,135 of record NW_011338802.1, read on the forward strand.
TGCGGAGACAGGAGGTGTCATATCCTTACATCTCTCTCTGTTTCTGCCACCAGCTGGACTCTCCTCCTCTCTCCTTTTCTGTCACACTCCATCTCTCTCGCATTCATTTCCGTCCTCTGTGCCTCTGCTCCCTTCTTGTGTTTCCACTGTCACACTTCTCAGCTCTCTCCCTCCACAGATCCGACCTGATCCTCTGTCTCTCTCTGAGACTTCACCCACACTCAGTCAGCTGAATTTCACAACACTGTTTACGTGTGAATACACAATGTGTTTTTAGGTTGTTTTTGTGAGAAAGAATTTTGCAAAATACATGACCTCTTCTCATTTGTAAACCAGAGTAAACACATTTTAAGAAGTGGAACACAGCCCAGTGACTCAATATTACATTATCATGTAGGAGTTTTTGGACCAAATTTCATATTTTGTTGTTAGAATGTGATTTACATTAAACATGCTTAAACATAGTTATTTGACCGTAGAAATAGTTTGACTTGTTATTAAAGTAAAAATTAGACAACAATACAGGTTAATGACAACAGCAGCATTGTGTCATTGCGTCACACACAGCATTCAAACAAGCTTAATTGTCACAACTGTCTAAAATCTCCTATTTTTTTGTCAACACGAAAAAGCAAAGCTTGTATTTTGGAATAAAGTTATTTCAAGGTGGACAGAGGGCAGTTTAGTGAAATACAAACAATTACAATGTCGTTTTAGACAGATGTTTATACAAATGCATCCTTTAAATCAGATGTGCAAGAAAGCTGAGAAACATGTCAGCCTGACGAAGAATTTGAATCTACACGTACACTGCCGAACAACACTTTAGCTGTGAATGGAGGGCCCTCAATGAGATTTTATGACCTAGACCTCCCATTGTCACTTCCTCATCCTATTGTTCATTTCTTTTCCTGTCACTTTTCAGAACACACTCTCTGACAGCAACAGCAACTGGCCTCTGTGCATGTGTATCCATGTGCACATGCATGCGCAGACTCACAGGTAGGTATATGCATGTGAGCGATTGTGCTGCACACATGAATTAACACACCTTCTGCACACGTGTGTGTGACTCCAGCCTCCGGGCAACGCTGCGCCATGAAATAAGCCAGCTGAGCCATCAGAGTGAAATGGGGTCAGATTGGCCTTTTCAACTGGCCTTAATATTCCAATCATCCATAAAACCTGCCTGCCACTTCATAAAACTGCCCTTCATCCAAACCACAGCACATTTCAACATTTGATGACATATGTGATAACTTTTGTTTGCATGTCCTGTATAAGTATCTGAAGTGTCAGCTTGTGCATGTTCAGCTCTCTGTGTGAACGTGTGCTCGTGTGGTTTGTGCGATCGCTTCGCCCATATTCACATTACCTCTCTTGCTCTTAAGTTCTGCAGTTAAATGTGGTTTGTTTGCATCGGTAGTGAATGAGGGAAAGCCGCGATCAATGCCAAAACCATTACGGGACACGCTCTGAGTGGAGCAGCCCCATTTTAGCAATTTGGCAGTGGCCGAGGCCCGCATATGGAATTATTTGATCAATAGCCTTGAAGCTTGATAGAGAGGAGTAAATTATATGATCAATGTTGTGTACAATGTCGCTACTTGCTCACTGCGTCGGGAGCTTCTGTTTGTGTGTGTGAATCAATGTGTGTGCAGACATACCCGTGCATGTGTACGTGTGGATATGTAATTCCTAAATGATTTTTGTGCATACATTGTTGCTGGCCTGTTGTTGCAACATTTACTTTCCTACTTCTCTGAATAAAGGGCTCGTTTCCTCAGGCTCTTTGTATATTTTTCGCTCGCTGTCTGGACATAATACGCTCTTTTTTGAGAGTGGAAGCAGATAGGGATATCAAATGGCAGAGATGAAAATAGAATGAATGGGGAGCAGGGGAGACTAGCTAAATTATTGATGTGTATCATAGTGCCTATGGACACACAACACACTGAGCCATCTCCTTGGCTATTCACCTCATAACACGCTCTTATCACTCCACCAACAAGTACACCTCTCATACGGCAACATGTATAATACATTCGTGTACAATACGTGTCCATACACACCTTCATATTCACTCACAAAGATACATATGCGTGTAAACCACACATACAAAAGACCACTGCAGTCTTTTCAAAGGGACTCATGAGCCGAAGTGGCTCAAGCAAAGGAGATGACTTCTAAACAGAGACATACACACACCTCTATTCTGAGTCCTTCTCTGTGGATGAGATCACTACCTCTCTGTCACTCTGAAACACTGCCTGTGTGTGTCTAAGTGTGACTGTGAGTGGCGTACATCAGGGCGAAGCGATACCTCTCCTCATTGTAGGTTCATGGTCGTGTACGTGTCATGAGATTCACAGAGAGACAGCCTGATCGCCCGGCAGAGAGGCCTCGCTTTGAGCCTGATTTGCTTTTGTTTTTTTTTCTTGTCTCCCTCCCCCTTTTTCTCCTGTCACATGGTAAAAGTTGAACCATCGGGGGGATGATAAGCAAACGACACAAGGAGGAGGTTGGGGCAGGGATAGAGAGGGGCGGGTGGATGGAGGGAGGCAGGGACACATGATGGAGGTGGGGGAGAGAGAGAACGACACAAAGGAGAGGCTGTCACACTCACTTAGATGCTGAAATATTAAAGTGAGCAGTCAGGTTGTAATTTTCCTGAGAAAGCCGAGGGAAGAGGGATAAGTGAAGCGAGAGAAGGAGGGAGGCGGGGAGACGAGTGATAGAGACACGGAGAGAGGGAAGGTATCACCGCTGATCTCTCTTTCCTCTCTTCTTGGAAGAGACACGGTACACTTTTAATACCACTACTTTAATTAGCTTGGCTTTAGACGGTCTGTCTCTCTCTGCTGCTCTGCTCCGCAAGATGTGAATAATTCAGCAGGAATGGTGTACCGCTGCCTGGCAAAGACAGAGGGCCCACCAATCTGCAATATATCTGGAAAAGAAACATAGAGAGAGAAGGAGAGAAGGAGAGAAGGAGAGAGAGGGGGAAGAAAACAGCAGGCTATGCTTTTCTCAAACCTTGTGACTTTTGTCCAAATCTAGTTGATCAAACATAACGGATACTTTTCAGGTGCTTGTGGATGCAGTGTTCTGCAGTGGGTTAAGTTTAAATTAAAGGATAAGCACATCTAAAGATTTCTGCAGTAGTATCCTGATCTGACTGTGTGCCTTCACCTCAGCTAAAACTTCAGATGAGCTTCTTAACACAACTGCAAATAAATAGTAAATACAGTACCATCAAATATTATATTCATACACTTGAATAGGCCCACATTTTCCAGGCCTTCTCAAAATAACTGGCTATCATGTTTTTGAATCTGAATAGAAGTCTCCGGGCAATTCCCAGGAAAAAGTACACAGTGTTTGTGTTGGGTGTTTATACGTAAATGTTCACGTGTATGTATGTGCATGTTTTTCTGTTGCAGGATTACTACATGGTGTCTTTATGTGTGTGTGTGTGTGTGTGTGTGTGTGTGTGTGTGTGTGTGTGTGTGTGTGTGTGTGTGTGTGTGTGTGTGTGTGTGTGTGTGTGTGTGTGTGTGTGTGTTTGTGTGTCAGACACTGCTTAGCTCACCAGTTTGGGTCGTTGAGGATGATATGTCAGGACACTGCAGGTTGGTGGTTTTGGTGGTGTGCTGGGTTGGGCAAAAGACGAGTGAGAGGAGAACAGTGATGTACTTTTTCTCACATCATCATATTGATATTGTATGTTCTGTGTGTGTGTGTGCTTGTGTGTGTGAGTGTGTGTGCTTGTGTGTGTGTGATCCTTTGTTATGACAGCCTGTCAACCTGCACCCCAACTCCCAAAACCACTCGTGTCCCAGGCTCCCCAGCCCAGTAGCATCACTGTCTGGACGGGTACGCTCAGTGACTGGGGGGGGACCGCGGTGTGCTTAGTGGCCCAGACAAGGTGAGGGTTTCTGGGGCAGGCTGAGGTGGGCTGTCCCCTGTGTCAGCCCTGGAGCCTTCACTGTCAGTGTGGGGGGGAGGAGGTAGGACTGTGACACACACACACACACACACACACACACACACACACACACACACACACACACACACACACACACACACACACACACACACACACACACACACACACACACACACACACACACACACACACACACACACACACACACACACACACAGTGATATAAGCACTGCTATGCCTCCAGTCATCTTTCAGCTTTTGAAGAAGTTTTAATGAGTTGGGAATAAATAGACTACTCCTCTCTGTTGCTCTCTGTCCATCGTTGTCTCTGTCTCCCCTTTGTGTGACTCGTCTCCATTCCAATCATAGCTCGCTTCAGCACTCGCTGAGTCACGTCTGAAATAGAATCGACACGACAGCCTGAGTCAGCCAGGACAGCGAGCCGAGCGCAGATTAGTCATCCTGGTGAGGTGCTTTTGTCCAGGGACGATGACAGATCTATGAAATGAAGAGGAGAGTGATGCACCGAGGGGTGTCTGCCTGTCTCAACTAGGAATTACAGATACTCCTGAGTGTGTGTGACCGTGGTTATGTGAGTGACTGTGTGTGTTCGTGTCCAGCTCTATAAAAATACATGACTCCACAGCTCAATCTCTAAATCAAAGGCAAAATGAGTGTGCTTTGTTGTCTCCTGCTTTAAGGTGTACACATCTGCAACAACATAAAAACGGTGGGACACGGAGCAGTGAGTCGGTCATTGAGAGTGAAGTAAAGAGTTCAGATTGTCCTCATGTCCTGATTTCATGATGTCCTTCCCGCTGGATACAAGCAGGGCAACAACTTGTCTCACAGTTGTGAAGGCTGTTTTGGAGCTTCCCAATCAAACATGATCCGCTGACACTAATCTTGTTTGCGACTAGATCGGTCACCGTAATCCTTTCCACAACAAATAGGCTTCTACAGCACACAGTGAAATCCACCCCCGACCAGGTTGAAATGGGCTCTCACAGTATCATCCATTGAAGATCTGTCAACAAGAGACGCTTCCCGTATCAAACTCCTTATAACTATCTCAAAGCAAAGGGGACACACATTCATCCTTCTGTGTATCATCCATCATTATCTGTCATTATAACACATTTAAAACTTACTGTCACACTGTTTGTGACAGGCGGCAAAAACACTTTATCCCTCAAGGGAATGGCAAATAAGCAGCTCTTGTGAGCTTGTTGTGTTTTTATATCAAAGTAATACCAAAATATTATTATGTTAGTCTTGTTATCAAGATCTATTTTAGATTGTTCGAAATACCCTGATTTGTTATTCCAGAAACTCTTTATTTACCGGCTTATTCCACAATTTTTAGACTCCAAATTGTTTAACCACTTTTAACGGCAATTATCGGATATTTACACAATTTTACAGACTTGAATTTGGTGTCTGGTCAGAGTTATGTTGAAATCAATTAGACTCAAAATCGCAGCATTTCTTGGATACAGTCCTGATAAATGACATTTAAATGCCCATTGGGGTGCTATCAAATTTTCAAATATGCTAATTTATTCACAAGCCGGGCTAATACTTTAACAAAAATATATTTGGGTATAATACCAGAAAAAGTAGAGATACATATTTTTGATAAGGCAATTATATGATATTAATTTACAGTAGAAGTATCAACATGTTTATGGAAAAGAACAGGTTTTAAAGATGCTTGTTGGACAGTTTCCCATGAAAAACAGATGGCCTCAGCATAGCTGTTAGTGTTGTGTTGACAAAAGAAATGTCCTGGCTGATCTAGGGACTCTGGAGTGAGCTGCCGCGTTTTGATGACACACACACACACACACACACACACACACACACACACACACACACACACACACACACACACACACAGACCTTACACAACCTTGTCAACCTCTAACCTAGACTAAGGAGGTGTATGTGCGTGAGCGACTGATTAAATCAACTTTCATTTCTAATTCTCCTCAGACCCCTGAGGTTATCCTGCAGCATCACTGCTGAGGGGGGAGAAAGGGGGAGACAGATGACAGAGAGAAGGAGAGATTCAACTGCTTAGACAGGAAGCTGCTTTTGGAGTCAAATGGACACAGTAATAACGAGATATATAAGCAAAGTATCACACACAAAGCCTAATGCAGTGCTTTGAGTCATAACGGGGGTATTCTTTAATTTCCTTGGCATTGCTTTCCTTTTTTCTTCTTCTGCTGAAAGGTTACGCAGCTCATGTCTGTGTTCCTTTGGTTGTGCCTTCAGGGAATAAAACTGGCTGAGTGTAGGAGCTGAATTATACATCTAAATATATACATAAACTTTGGTCTGTTGTCAGTTTGTGCTGCTCCGCACTAGAGCCGGGCATCCTCTTAAAAGCCTCAGCATTCAGATCGCTTCGGTCCCACGGACTTGCAGGTCAGCTAAAACTATTTAAATGCCAAGACACTTTGGAGGATCCAGACGGTTTTACATTGAGGCATAGACCGAGGTCACTAAAAGCAAACAATAGTGTTTTCACAACAGGAGCCTGTGTTGAAGCTTGTTCAGTGGGATGTCAATCAAAGCCGATGCACTGTAGGTGTATGCCAGGATTTTTTTAGTCAGTGCATTTACATTTAAATTATCTATCATATTTCTAATTCCTGCTCGCCTGTAGACTACATATTTTTACTGACCTATCAGTTTTAAATTGATAAGAATGTGGAGCCAAATATGCAAATATGATGGGAGAGATTGTTAACAAGTCAACAATTTAACCAGATTATCAAGACACATTTATTTGGAAATAAAACGACAAGAGAGATCGCATGTGCAATACAAATTGCAGAAATTAAAAGTATGGCAGGTATAATGATCAAAGTTTAACAAGGAAGCTTTTAAACTGTTATCATAAACATAAGTATGTTTTCATCTCAACTTCACCCATTGGTTAGTTACTATTGCTTTAAAGCCTCAGGTGTACCATTTTGGCGGTCACCGTTTTTTTTTTTTAACCAGAAGTGACCAATATTTGGGCAAGAGGGTGGAGTTGGGATGTGATATGCGTTGCTATGCTTCTATCTTGATTGACAAGTTACTGTGGTACAGGTGTTTTCATTACAAGTGAGCCATGCCTTAAAGCATACCCTGCATTATATTTTAACCTCTAAAAGACGATCATTTTAAAAATGAATGTAATACTTTATGAAAGAAGAGATTAAACTAGTTAGGATGCCACCTGGGCGAGGTGTTCCAGGCACGTCCAGTAGGGAAGAGACCAAGGGGTAGACCTAGGACCAGGTGGAGGGATTATATCTCTTCGCTGGCCTGGGAGCGCCTTGGGATCCCCCAGTCAGAGCCGGTTGATGTGGCCAGGGAAAAGAAAGTTTGGGGCTCTCTGCTGGAACTGCTACCCCCGCGACCCGACCACGGATAAGCGGGAGAAGGATGGATGGATGGATGGAGATGAAACTAATCATTGAGACCATAAACACAGGTTTACAATGTTCACTGAGGTAATCAATTAAGTGAGAAATAGTGTAATCTTCTCATAGACTTCTATAAATATAGATTTTTTTATAACTAATGGAGTCGTTCCCTGCTTGCCATTAAAAACAATTGCAGCTTTTGGGGAGTTTATAGGCATTTCAGATGTATCCACTCTATGACTGTGATGCATGCTACTATTTGTTCCCATTTTCTTTTCCAAATAAGTTTGACTAACCTGGTTTGTTTGTTAAAAAAACTCCCTGGTAGTCACAGACCTTAGCTGAACTTTCACCTTGACCACATGTTACAAACTTGAATAAGTAGTGAGAGTATATTTCATTCATCTCAAGATCGATGTAAAGATGCCATCTAAGTTAGGTAAATGTGCACTAAGCCCCACATAGAGGTTGAGTGAAATTAAATTGGTCTGAAATGCCTGTGTTTTAAAATAGATTCCTAAATGTTCTCTGAAATTATTTCCAAGGCTAATGTAGCAAAGATAATAAGAGCTGCCAAAGGGGAAATGTATATTATAACGGCCTACATAGTTTCCTACTATTATGTGGATATTTTATGAATAAATTAGACTCGCACATATAGATGTAGATTAGCCAAACCGAGGCTGAAGCTGAGTAGGAGGTGAGCTTTTATATAGGAGTGATTTTATCTGTCTCGCACCCGTCTCCTCCATCTATCCTGCCTTACTCCTTTACTCCTTCCCTTCCTCCTCCCCTCTTGTCCTCCTCCTCCCTCCTCCTTTCAGTGTGGACGGTGGTGAAATATCAGTATTGTTTACGCAGAAGATTAGGGCAGAATTGGGCAGAAGGCGGTTGTTCTGTGACGATGGAGATAAGATAGGGGGGGGGTGGTGTGTGTGTGTGTGTGTGTGTGTGTGTGTGTGTGTGTGTGTGTGTGTGTGTGTGTGTGTGTGTGTGTGTGTGTGTGTGTGTGTGTGTGTGTGTGTGTGTGTGTGTGTGTGTGTGAGCCACGTGCTATACCCTGCCTTATCTTGGTAGCAGGCGGAGCAGCCATATGAAGTTGTTCATTGTAATTACCCGTGGCAAGAGTAGATTTCATAGGGAGATTGGGGGAGAGTGACCACATAAAAGCGAAGGGGAGAGAAAAAGGAAGGAAAATCTAAGAAAGGAGGGGAAAAAGTAAATTATGAAAATTCAAAGGCACAAAATGCACACAGTCCATTAACCACACACCTCACTTTCTTTTCTGCTGCATGTACATCATTGTGTCTGAGTATTTCTCCACTCTCATCTTTGATATCTCAGTGCTGCCATATCTTAATGACCTTTTGTTAGTCTAACATCTTAGCCGCTGTTCTAATAATCAGCATCTCATGACTCATCCCCATCTTTCCTGTGTTATTCAATCAGTGATCTTTTCTCTCGCTACCCGTCTATTGCTCTCCACTGTAATTATCGCACTGGATGAGAATGTCAGGTGCAGTCGACCAGATATTCATCTTCAAATGGAAAATCAATCCGGGATCTGTTGAAAGGTATTTCATTTTTTGAGGTTTGTTAAAACTTTTAATTGTTTTACATGCATCTAGAATATGACTTTATGAAGACTTCATTTGCATATTATTTTAGCACATGAGAAGATACACCATCCCTCAAACCCCCATCAATTATCCAAGTCCTGCGTGCACGGTAATAGGGTGATTCATAAATAGTGATCCTACATGTTTAAATGGAATTTCAACCAAAACTAAACACTGCATGAACATTATTTGATTGAGTACAGTTTTCTTTTTATTAACATTTGTTTAGACCAGGCCAGCTCAAAGTCCTTCACATCACTGCCTACCTTCTTAACCCAGATTTATCTCTTGACATTTTCTTTGTTTTTCCCTCCATCTTTATGGCTTTATTTACTATTCTCTCTGTTGAACTGTTCTCACAATTTGCCCTGTCTTTCACATTCTTATGTACAGATTTCGAGTTTTCTCTTCACCCATTGAACTGTTTTTTAGGATTTTTGACATTGACATTTTTAACATTTTTGACGGTATTACACTACAGTGGATTTATTTTTGCAGTATCCCAACAATTGGTATTAAAAAATCATACTGTAGTTTTCATACATGTTGAATGAGTGAGGTTGGGTGGCGAGAGCTGCTGCTGATTTTTCTTTTTTTACATTTGCCGGTTGCTTTAGACAGCCATTCATAAAAACACACAGTTTGCTCCAGCTTCAAGGTGTTGAAAGAACGAGAGAGGACAACACAAAGCCCTATTCACTGATAGCCTGCACACAATAACATACATTTTCCACTTCTTAGCAAAATATTATCAATTCCTAACAAGATTGTGGACCTCCACTTCTCTCTATTAAATGGGCACAAAGGCAGGAATGCTCCTCTAAGGGTGAGGAAATTATGACATTTCTGCGGCAACTTGAAACTGCTTTGGAAGCAGCATTTTGTCACATCAACCAAAGAAAGGAATCGCCTGCTGTTTTTTTCAGCAGCTTTGGCTTTTCTTTGCAGACATTTTTGAACACAGCTTTCCAACCTTGAAAGTTACAAAGCTTTTTTCATTGTTTAAACAAGGATCAAATCGTCTGTGGCGTTTTTACATGTATATATATGTAGGAGATGGAATCATTTTGACAAACATTGCCTTTTTGTCATGTTTCCAGCGACCATTTCACAATCATCTAAGCAGCTAAAGATTTGCTAATGGCACAGTTTCCTTTTGCTCACATAATGAAACATTTATTTATTTTTCCAGTTTGGTCCACACCATCAAAACAGCGTGATTGAGGCCTTAAATATGGACTTTTTAGTTGAATGATATGCATGTTATATTGCAAAGAACAACTATTACATGATTAAAATGAAAATGTCTTGGTAAATGGGCACATTTCTTGCAAAATTATTTTGAGGAGTGATCAAGGCTTTTAGTTTTCGCTTGGTCAACCAACAGAAGCTCTTCCAAAAACAAAAACAAATATAAATGTACCTTGGATGGCTTCTTGTTTTAGAGACATAATATTGCTCTTTCCTGTTCATACAGTATTTGGTTCAAACTTTTAAAGATCCCGTGTCATGGCCATTTCTACTGATCATAATTCCATTGTTGAGGTCTACTAGAATAGATTTATATTGTGCAATGCACAATATAAATCTATTCTAGTAGACCTCAACAATGGAATTATGATCAGTAGAAATGGCCATGACACGGGATCTTTAAAAGTTTGAACCAAATACTGNTGTGTGTTTGCTGTGTGTGTGGTGTGTGTGTGTGTGTGTGTGTGTGTGTGTGTGTGTGGTGTTGGTTGTGTGGTGTGTTTTGTGTGTGTGTGTGTGTGTGGTGTGTGTGTGTGTGTGTGTGTGGGGGGGAGACTAGTCTTTATATCTTTTGTAGAAAATCCAAAGCTATCAGTAATTTCTCTTTTTAAATTTGACTGTTGACGGGATTTTGCACGTGTCACGTCATGTGTGAGACGACACACACACACATCGACACCAGCACAACACGCGACGCACGCGAGCCACGGCGCGCACGCACGCAACGCACGCACGCGACGCACGCACGCACGGTGGAAACACCACATAATGAGACGGTCAGAAGGAAGTCACTTCACACCAAAGAAGAGAAGGACGTGTCGGACGCGAAAAGACAAACGCGTCGGGTCGAGTGCTGTGGAACGACCCGCGACGAGACTGTCACTGCCACGGTTGACGGGACGTCGGCGTTGTGTGTGTGTGTGTGTCGACTTCGGATTGTTGAGTAGTGTCGACATTCATTTGTTTATTGTAATTTTTCGACATTGCGAAATTTTCCGTAGATTCACCGGAACTAACCTTTGTTTTCCCTCCTCCTTCCGGCGGGCAGTATACGAATGTGAAAAAAAAACAAAATGGTTTTTATGTGAAACGGACCTAAGGGAAGAGAAGTCGTCTTGTATTGTAATGAGCGACACGACTGGATTTGAAGTAGAATTTTATTTTCCTTGGTTGTCTTGATACAGTTATTTAATGAGCGTACTCTCTGAAATGTTCATTTGAAATTACGTAAAAAGGTAAACACAGTCTCTGTGACCTCAAGTATCCCACAGGTTACTTAATTTCATAATGTATTTTGTCGGTGGTACAAAACGATTTTATTTGTCGCCCGAATCTGAGAATTTGTCACCAAAAGTCTTTCAAACACACGGTCGGGATACTTCGCGTCGAACTAGTTAATGACCTGGCAAGGGTTAATCCCGCCGAAGGGGGGACTGTGCGTCTGTTACGCTGAGAAAGGGGGTGTGAACCTCATCTGTCAACCACAAACACCCGACACACACAACAATCCACCACAAAGGTCGACCCCAAAATCGCCGACAGTACCTTATCACACGCACAACCCCTGACGCCCAAACCGCCCGCACCTCACCTTCACCGAAAGGGTGGTCATCGGGAGTAATAAGTGAGGTAAGCTAGTAAGTCAGTGAGTCAGTAGGGTAGGAGAAAGAGCTGAGAGAGAGAGAGAGTGTGTGTCTGTCTGTGTTTTATTTTCATACTGTTAGAAATCAATTTTAGTATCTTGTATACTGTGTAGTAAGTGTCGGACGATCAAAATTCATATAGTATAAAAATGAAAACTATTGAAAATTTCCCAATCCCTCAATAAGATGTAAGATACGGTCTTGCAAAAAAAATGCAACGAAATCTAGAGAGAGAGAGAGTGAAGAGTGTGTGTGTGTGTGTGTGTGTGTGTGTGTGTGTGTGTGTGTGTGTGTGTGTGTGTGTGTGTGTGTGTGTGTTGTGTGTGTGGTGTGGTGTGTGTGTGTGTGTGGTTGTGTGTGTGTGTGTGTGTGTGTGTGTGTGTGTGTGTGTGTGTGTGCAGGAAAAAGCCGCTTTGACAATGTTTTCTTTGTCGAAATACTCAGCTGCTCTACTAACCACGAACCCAGACTATCCGTCGCTTCTTCCTCGCTCCTCCCTCCTCGCTACTACGTTCTCCCACCGACAGAGCCCCGTCCCCCGCTCTTCGTCTCTCCCATCGACCCCCGCTCTGTCCTACCGGGGACGGGACGACCAGTACAACGCGTCACTCGTCCCACGGACGGGACACACCACTGTCGTGGCCGCCCCCCCCGCTTGTAAAGGGTTGAAGAGGGGGTGTTAAGACAGGCGGGTGCGACAGGAGTGACACGGGGCGCGGCCCCCGGAGAAGAAAAGAGTGGCGTCAGACTTAGGGAGAAGTAGTCCTCGGGGGAGGTGGGAGAGTAAGTAGTCCTCGGAGGTGGGGGTAGGAGAAGTAGTCCTCGAGGAGGTGGTAGGAGAAGTAGTCCTCTAGAGGTGTTAGGAGAAGTAGTCACTCGCCCCAGAGTGGTGATAGGAGAAGTAGTCCGTCCGGAGGAAGGTGGTGAGGAGAAGCTAGTCCTCGAGAGGTGGTAGGAAGAAGATAGTCCTCGAGGTGGGGTAGGAGAAGTAGTCCTCGAGGCAGGTGGGAGGACAAGTAGTCCTCGAGGTGGTGGTAGGAGAAGTAGGTCCTCGAGGTGGGGTAGGCAGAAGTAGTCCTCGGGGAGGTGGGAGGAGAAGGAGCCTCCCGGAGGAGGTTGGTAGGAGAAGTAGTCCTCGGGAGGGAATGAAACCTCCCTGAAGCGATAGGGTCACATTAAGCTATTACATGAAAAATTACCTAGCACTTTATATTAGTTGGGGATTTAGTCTGAAACAATGTGGACTTCGAATGTGAAAGTATAAGTCTTCGGACGTCGATGATAATTTCAGAAGTTTGATCGACCTGGAAATGGACGAAACTATTGTGAAATTACTAGTTGTAATATTAGTTTTGTACCGATGACAATATTTAGCCTTTACCCGGGTTAGACGGTAATGTAGTCATGAATAATGAACAACCATGATATTTCACATCATCGTACGATTATGAAGACCTTGAAAATGAACTCATGGTAAAACCTAACGGTCCTGAAAAATGAACATTGAACTCGTTAAAGTGATTCCATACAAAATGGAAATGAATTCATGTTTCTAATGGTAAAAGATATTGGTGGGAGGAGAATAGGACTGTATGAGGGTTTTAATAATTAAAGAATTGGACTTTTAATAAAATAAAAAAGGTGCACAAAAAAAAAAAAAACAAACTTTAAAAATCTTTTTTGACGAACTACCCAACTTCGACTTACCCACCCGAAGCTTTTGGTATTTAGAATTCAGAATTGTTGTACGAAAAAATGTGAAATTTTGCATGCTAATTTCGTGAATTTGTCCTTGTGCCTGCCTCCGTCTCGTGGACCGACACCCTCCACTCTGAATTGCGTCCCTACAAATTTTTTTTTTTTGTTTTTCAAATTCGTTTTTTATGTACGAACCAAAGCTGATCAATCGCTATGTTGACTCGGTGTTGGACCAAAAAAACAACGGTCCTCAAACACCCCGTCTCAAAATCGTCTACGCGATATCAAATAAACCGACCAAAGTCCGAAAGGGATCTTGTAGGATTATCAGTATTAAAAATAGCATACATAAAAATAGACATATAAATAAAGTAAGTTTAGTAAAAAAAACATACATTGTGGGGTAGAACATACACAAAGAAAAAACACTATAACGCCGGACATACCTATGGATTTAGATAGTTATTTGAAAAAGATTAGAAAACTAAGAAGCTAGGTCGGTGCCCTTCGCGCGTAAGCTCTTTTTTTTTGTAAGAAGTCTATAGTCATGGGTCGCAATCAATGACAATATTTTCTAGTAAAATGACCCAACTTCATAAGGAATATAGAGTCCGGGTACCTCCCATCCCGGCTACTGATGGCGACCACAAGGACGTCGCCGCGGTTCGACAGGACTGGCCGGAGGGGGAGAGAGAGGGAGGATGTGCGTTGTGCGTCCGTGTGCTGGTGCAGTGTGTGTGTGTGTGTGTGTGTGTGTGTTGTTCTAATCTGGTACACACAGACTCGTTCTACGTCTGGGGTTGTCACACGGCGAGTGTCTCACGTCGTCTCCTCCCTTTCCAAGTCTTTGTCGGGCAACAAGACCTCGACATTTACAACTATTTAACTCTCGCTCGGGACGTGTTCGCGGTTTCGACTAACTCAGGACTTCTCTTAACGGATTAGAATAGTTGGGTTGGACTAGAGTGTACGTCTCCGTGGCTTGCGAAGTATTTTGTTACGGGTCTATTATTCTCTATGCCGGTCGAGCATCGGCATTGCGTCTACTAGCGAAGTGCGAGTCCATTCTTAGACGTGAAAACATCCTCCTAAACACTCTCCCAAAAAGATGAATACTACTCAAGGAAGACTCCACATGGTGTTGACTACTCTCATTATTGTATTTATGTGATGGTATAGACCTTCTTAGTTTAAACACTTCAGTCCTCAGAGTGTGTGTGTCTGTGTTTGAGAGTGTGTGTGTCTGTCTGTGTGTGTCTGTGTTTGAAAGAGTGGCTACTCCGTCCTCATGAGTCCGTCCTGCCCGTCTGCTTGGATCTGAAGTCAGAAATCTCCTGTTGAAAAAACTTTGTATTTATATATATCTTTTTTTTTTGTATAAGGCAGATAGGTGTGTTAATCATTTTTGTATTAAGGAGCAATGTTTACACTTTTTTCTGTCGTCAGAACTGAAATCAGGTTTCATTTGTGATTTCTCCTTGGGCAATAGACTGTTACTGTGGTATATTGAGCTATAAGAGGCAGAGGATGTAGTGTTAATGCACTTTTGAGCTAGTGTTAATGCACTTTTTTTGTAATACTCCTTTTTTATTAAATGGATATAATAAACAAAATCACTGAGCTTTTGGAAAGTGCTTACCGATCATAAAACTAAGAAATGTTTTTCCTTTATACATTTTTTTTTAAATAAAGCCTTTACCATTCACACATTTCCCATTCTTTATTACTTCATGTTTAGTTTTAAGACTTTTAAAAACCAGTTGAGCCCCGAGCCTGTTTTTCAGGCCTCAGGCTCGAAAATGACATTCCCAGAACAATTGACCATATCTTCCCTTCTAAAAGGGTTAAATTAATTATCTTTTTTCTCAAAGCAATGATAAACCTGTGAGTTGGATGTAGAAAAGTCAGAATCAATATGTTTTTATTTTAAAGTAAATTCAGATTGAACATAAACAACAGTAAATGATAGTGTCAGTCCAAAAATAACCCATTAATTATAGTGAAAAACACCTTTGAATGATGGGATAGTAGACTAAAAGCTTTAGGAATCCAAACTATAACATATAATAAGTACCCTGTATCAAGATTGATGCAAAACAAGTGACATTTGATCTTTTTAGAGAGGTTTAGAAAAAGAAAAACACTTCTGGTGTCATTTGGGTGCATTTTCCATATCTCTGGCCCCCCTCGGTCGATTTTGATGATTGACACCTCTGTTTAACCGTTAGAGCCAATAGAATCGAGGTGAAGTTCCTAAAATCCATCTAAACATTACCCATTGGTGAATGAGTGATGCGTAGCCAGAATGCCCAATACCGGAAGCTGTCATACACTGTAGTAGCAGCTAATATGAAATCTCCGTTATTGACATAAATATGATGATGGATTATCAGTAATCATTTCAAAGTGACACAGACACATTGGATTAACCTTCAGCAGCGTTATCGTTGTAATGCCATTGAACACAACTTTTGATCAGAAACAGCAAAAGGTAAGACAATGTACCGTGTTTGCTATAAGCTACTTGGTGTGATATCTGGTTTTGTTTCCCATGCCGCGAGTTCTGGTCGCTCAGTGATGATATTTATATTTCTGGAATCTGTGGAATCTCAGCTTGTTAATCGATATCTTGTTTGTGCAGATTCGATAAGTAATAATGGTATTTTAACGTGAGTTCTTTCCTAAGTGCGTTAGAATTTAGCCGAGTTTCTTCCCGTTAAGTGGGTATGATACATTCATAGTTTATTAAATGTTAAGAAGCCCTCAGACGCTATTTCTTGCAAGATGTTGTGTTTTGCCGCGGGGTTTAACTGGTTTTAAACTGATCAGAAAGTTCAGAAAATAGTATTCTTTAGCCACAAAGGAAATGAAGAGTCGTGACCAGTGCAGCAGATTGACATAGTGCTTTATTGAAGCCGTCTGTAAGAAGGAAAATAATGTGCATCCCTATCATATACTTTGTGTAAAAATACTAAGGATGTACAGTGTAAAAAACAGCTTCATGTTGATGGTAATCTGTTGTTTTCACATCCTGGCGGCTCACCGGCCAGCAGCACTCTCTGTTTCACCTCCAGACTGTTTCAGAGCGTCAGGGAAACACGGCCCTCTGGGAAATATCTCACACAGCTGTACAGCTACAGTAGGATGGACATGACATTAGAACTCAGTTACACTTTGTAATACTTTTACATGTTTCGCTGCTTTTTGTTTGCTGCTTATAAATAAATGCATCTCATGCTTGTTCATGTTAATAATCATGATGATAGAAGACCAGAGGAAGAAGAGTGGGAGGTCGAATACTTTCAGAAATCCTTCCAAACGCCGGAGCTGTTTACTCGTTTTTCTGTATTAAAGAGACGTGTTTTCTGACTTTGGCTCACGCTGTCGGTTCATTAACAGACGAGACCAAAACAGAGCAGCTGAGGTCTGTTACATTACATCCAAATCTGTTCTGTTGAGTAGATGAACAGTACAAACAGCAGCAGCTTTAAGAGTGAACTTTAAAAAGGTCCTTAAAGTTTAAGGAATGACTGACATGTGTCCACAACTGTTTCATAGTCTTTAAGAGGAACCCTAAACTCATGAGGAGCTCCATCTTCTCAGTAGTTGGAGGATCACTTTTTTTTTTTAATCTCTTACCTTAGAATAAGCATTTTTGCTGCCAGTAAATAAACTTGGAATGGATAAAAGCAGAGGCTCAACGGAGGGAAGGAGTCGGGGACATCAGTGGATTGTGAGTTTATGAAGACTGACCAGTGGACTGAGCGTGATTCTGCAGCGCTGACCGAGACATCAGAGCAACATGAAAGCTATCGGTCGTATGTGAGGGGAGATGTGCTTTAAAAATCCTCATTTTCTTAAAAACATAAAAAAGCTAAAAATCTTCCTTTAAAGCAGGGCTGAATCAGATTCTTCTGACTCATATAAAAAGTGATGGATGTGAAAGTGCCGTGGCCAAAGCTACAAAGCGGTATTTTATGAACTCTGGTTTCCAATGATTTTGGCGGGAAGCGCGCACATACAGCCCGAGCTCCTCAGACATCGCAGACCTGGGTCAAAGCAAAGCACAAATCCTTCCAAATACATGGAAGCGTTTGCTTGAGCCTGACGAGCTGCCAGCTGGGAGGAAGCTGCTCTCATTTTGAACTCCTCGGCTGCTTCAGCTGTGCCAGACAGGCTCAATCGATCACAGAGAAGCAGTCCTCATAAGAGTTCTGAGTGCCACTTTGACTCAGGCCTGCGGACAGAGGACTGCAGCATGCCGTCCTTTTCTACTTTCTGCCATAAAGCGCCTTTGCCAGCTAGTAGCAATTTAATGGATGTGCAAGTGAAAAGCAGATGGACTTGAGAGCAGCAGAAAAAACAGGTAATGTGTCGGATAAGAGATGCCGGTAAAGAAATAAATGAGGCATTTATTTCAAGGACAAAATCTCTGGAGACTTAAACTGCAGAGCGAAACACGACTACACCCCCTTACTGCTAAACTCCAAAACAAAATGACATTAAATAAATTAAATAGAAAATAAATTCAAGTTAATCATCAATGATAAGAATAACACATTCAAATAAATATTGAATACAGTTTTCTACGCCTTATAAGAACACATCCCCTAGTGCTCTCTGTAATCTGTCATCCAGATATTAGGGTCTTCCACAAGTGTTTTAAAATTCAAATACAATTTCAGATAACGTTTTTTTTTTCTCTCATATGTGTTTTTTGCTGGATTTTAAAATGTTTGACTTATTCTGAAATAAACCATAAGGCTTACTGGCGTTTGAAGACTGGAATGGAGGGGATTTTAAATATTGGTGGTCAGACTGGAAGACATGACGACGCAGACAAACAACGTCCAGCGAAGAGGAGACAGTCGCGTTAAAGACAGAAGAAAATCCCTTCTCTTACTTAAAGGAAAATGCTCTTTCTCATCTACAATCAAAATATATGACCCACCTTACAAACTCACATTAGATATCCCTTATCATTCGACTTTCTCGACTCACTTAAAAAGTAGCACTTACAGTTCAACATTAAACCTTACCGCTTTACATTCTGCGCTGCACTTTCTGCTCAACTTCCACTTCCTCTCTGCCTCAGCTTTCCCAAAACACTTGTGGTGAGATTAAATAAGGGCACCGTGTGTTAATAACCAAACAATGAGATGAGCTTTCATAGCAAACACCTGTGGGATGATCTGGATTGATAAAGGTGTTTGTATAAATATATTATTTTCTGGTTGAATTAACGTCTGTCTTTAATGCGTCCTGTCAACACTGGACTGTCACATTTTGGTCACAAAACAACACATAATTGAAACAAACGATGGAAAAGGAAGGCTATCTGCTTTCCTTCCTACATTCTTTCAGCCGTTTTTGTTTCTTGAGGTGCTTTTTTTTTTTCTTCTCTCAGCCCTAAGAAATATTTTTTTCTAGAATAATGAAATAACAATAGAAAAAGTTAAATATAAAAGCGATGAGTAGAACAATAAATAGAACATTATATATATAATATATTAAATAATATATAATATATATACTATAGCCATTGCTGGGATTGGTGTAAACCCATTAATGTTGATGAGTACCTCCTAACAGACCATACAAAACCCTTCGTAACAATCTCACAGGAAATCTGCTGTAATCTCACTCATTAATACATCATAAATTATCACTTTGTAAATATGTCATCCTTCTTGGAGCTGTTCACCTGTAATCTCTCTCTTTAATCTTATCACCAATGCCCGACCTGGACTTTTTTCTCACTCTGTGGTGAATCTGCTCCTGTGTCAGTCTCTCTTTCTTTCAGAGACAGAGAGGTACAGCCGTGTGGTTCAAAAAGCCGTGACGAGTAAAGCTTCGTCATCGACACGAAGAGCGTCTCACTTTCCTTTTCTCTTTAGGGACACGACAGAATTACACTCAGAGGGAATTAGAGAAATAAACAAACAAAAATATTCAAAACTAACTGTCTTCCTCTCGTTTTCACCTCCTCACAGATGGATACATGAACCACCTTGCACTGCACTGTGGGTAATGTAGTAAAGCTCATGGTTTGGGAGCTTCATCCTTCTGAACTGCTGTGCTTTGAAGTGCGATCTTAAACACAAACCTATTATAATATCTTGCGCACTCACACAAACATGACATCCTATAATAACCTACAGAGTTGAGCTGTACATAGCAACAGCTGTTCTGCAGCTTTTCAAGCATAGACATTAATAAAGTGTTTGATGTGTTGCTGGCGCCTGTATGATGATCTGCAGCATTAAGCTAGCAGTGTAGCACCGGGTTCAGTAGTAGCAGTATATAGTAGTAGTAGTAGTACCTGTAGTAGTTGAAATAGCAGCAACAATAATAATGGATTGCACTGAGCAAAACCTGAGTGACATCCTGCTTCAGGATTCATCTCACTGGTGACAACTGCAAATGCAAGGCAGCCTCAATCAATCCCCGAACCTTTAAGGTGAGGGTTTGAAACCAGACCCGAGTGTCTCTGAGTCTGAGAGCATCTCTCTGTTTGCAAAAAGCCTGAGATACAACCGGTAACGGCAGTTTAGGTTTGAATGAAATGCTATATCTCCTTCTTACTGATGAGAAGCCTCCTTAAAACACATCAGCTGTTCTCTAAGTGGATCAGTTTAGGAGTTTGACACATGTCAAAGCACAGCAGGCCACCGGTGATGCTCCTGTCATTAAAGGGACATTACATAGTAACTGATCACATCACAGTTCGGATCACCTAGGGCTGCAGTGCAGGATCACAAAGTAACTTCGCCTGGGAGTTCTTTCTAGAAAAGGGATTCATCAAAATTAGAAAAGAAAATGGAAGCAGACTGCAGAGGTGAAAAAGAGAGGATGAAGAGGAGAGGGGGAAACATCCTTCAAGTCTTTTTGGGTCTGTCCAAAGCTGTGGGTCTTTCTGTCCCACGCTGATGACCTCAGAGACCAGTTGTGATGATGTCACCGTGACAACAGTTCATTCCCGCCCGCTGGCAGAGTAGGAAAACTGCGGGAAGTGCGGTCGTCTCTCGTTGTCCAGACATTCCATCCCGTCCTCGTCGACTAAAGAAACGTTTGCATTCAGAGTTAATTACAGAATTCATAACAATTCAAAATCAGAATATGAGTATGTTTTCTGTAACTGTCCCAATGTGTTCACAGTTTATTTTCCACTTTTTCATTTATTTCCTTTCATTTCCTTATCTGTCCTTCTTTCCTATACTCTTTCCTTCCTCCTCTCCTCTCATATCCTCATCTACTCTAGTTCCCTAAAATTCTTTCTTTTTTCTCTCTTCTGTCCTCCTTCCCTTCCTTATCTCTTCTCCTCACCTCTCTCCTCATTTTCGGTCCTCATCTCCTTTCCTCTACCCTTTCTTCTTCTCTTTCCACATTCCTCCCTCCTCCCCTCTCCATTGCATTCAATTCATTGTTGCCTTATTGCCATGACTAATACGGACAATCCCAGAGTCCAAACCCAGTGTACTTCCTGTCTGCCCTTATATGTAGATTTCTCTGTCTTTCTCGCTCCGTTGATCCCCCTCAACAACATTATTTTGCTTAGCAGCAGCAGCAGCAGCAGCGTGTTATCTAGTGTTAACAACCTCTGAAATGTCCGAATTGACCAATCAGAATCGAGTATTAAACTAAGCCGTGTAATAAAAGTATATAATCAGGTGGATTTTTCATTAGGATTTACATAAGTTGTTGTACTGCAGGTTTAAACGGCACAAAATTCAATTAATGAGCGTGTCTCCGATGTGACAACCCCCTGTTAACTGACTGATGTGCGACCTACAAAACAAGTGGGAGCCTCACATTAGCGCGGAGAAACACATCGGTTCCACTCATGCATAATTCAGCGCTGAAATCGGCGTCTTTATTCCAAAAACCTGTGAAGAGCTGCATGGCCTGAGGACTATTACAGAGACACATTCAGAGTGTCTGTTACCTCAGTTAATTTAAGGTGAAATATCTCACCTCAAGAAAGAGCAGTAGCACATATATTGTTTAAACGAGTAATCAAAGTGAGTTAAAAGTAGAATTGTATCACTTTTAGGTGCCTAACAAACAAAAAATAATTTATTCAAACTTCTAAACAAAACACTTTGTTAACATCATAATCCTCTGAAGTACTTCAAGTATATGAAAACACAAAGCACTCACTGTACATTGTTTGGTGGGATGTGTGTGTAATATTAATCCCAACACTTGTTAAACACACTGCTTCTGATTCTACTCTATACACTAAGAATATCCTCAGTTATGTAAAACAAATGGTAATGTGAGCATCTGTTCTGTGTGAGAAAGAGAAAGGGAGACTCACATTTCTCTGGTGGAGTGATCGTGATGGTCTGGGCCGTGAACTCCTCGTCAAAGTATCTGGTGTCCGTCTCCGATGTCACCTGAGGCTTGAAGGGAGGAACCATCTGAGAGGAGAGGAGGACAAAGAGGGGACAGGTGAGGTTGTACGATAACACTTCCATAATACAGAGCAGCTGTTAGAAGGACACCAAACTCCACACAAACTTTCTTTCTTTTTGCCATTTTCCTGATTTCTAATGAAAGATCCTTTTCTTTATTATCTCATTATAACCTTACACTTTGGGATTATTGTCCTTAGTCATGGCAATAAGGCAAAATGAATTGGAAACAAAGGAAAGAGGAGAGGAATGTGGAGGGAGAAGAAGAAAGGATAGAGGAAAGGAGATGAGGAAATAAAAGGAGGAGAGAAAAAAGAGTTTAGGGAAATGAGAGTAGATAAGGAGATGAGAGGAGAGGAGGAAGGAAAGAGAAAAGGAAAGGGAATAAAAAACAAAATTAAATGTTGAAGTTAAAAGCATCAATCTGGTGCACTTTGAGAGCAACATTAGGAGATCTATGGATACATCTCTCAACATCCATATGAAACAGAACTGTAAGAAGATTTTCTTTTTCTTTATGGATATTTTACAAATCACTCCCCTTTCAAACTGTATTCTTGTTTATTAATAACAACTTTTTTTTACTGTCATATAGTATTTTATACCTGTTTACTTTATTCTCTTATTTTTTTATAACTATAATGATCATATAAAGATGTGCCCCTACCTCACTGGTTGTAGAAAAAGCTTCTTATATTCGTTAGCATAGCTAGCTAACCAGATGCTAATAACAACAAAGTTATTGACTGTATGATCAGTATGACAGATGAACAGCCACTGGGCTTTCAACTAAAGACACAGCCACGCAAAAACTGCAGCATGTGTACGGCTCCTTATGGGTACTGCAATTTCTGAAGAGCCGGAGCGACGTTCTGGTGCTCTCCGGCATAACTGCACCCCTGTCAGACGAGACATATACCACATGATGACAGGTTAGGCTCGTGTTGTGTTCATGGACCCTGACCTTGGCCAGGAAAAACAGCCACTCGCTCGTATACGTCCCGGGGGCCGGAGGTTCCCCACCCCTGCTTTAGATGTCTGAATGATGAATTGACTAAAAGTGCTGAATATAATCAGTTTTTATTGTAATTACTCTGTAAAGCCATTTTGTGATTAACGTTTATTTTACATTTTACATCTTAATGCTGTGACTCAGATGCTCTAAGTGATGATAATCTGATGCAACAATATTATAAATGTTTTATATTCCTACCATTTATAGGCACACAATGACCATTTAATCGTTTTTTACATTTAATTCCTTGCCTCCTCTCCTCTCCTGCTCTAGCTCTAGCCAGTCTGGCACCAACAATAGCCATCAGAGCCCCTCCAAGGGAGGCCATCGGGCACAAAAGCACAACGGAAATGAAGGATAACTTCTGGGAAGTCTGGCCTCAACTACTCATTACCTCCCTCTGGCCCTCCTTCCTCCCCTTCAGCCTCTCTTCCTCTCTCTCTCCCTCTCTCTCTCCCTCTCTCTCTCCCTCCCTCTCGTTTGGAAAGGAGTGATAACTTCTGGGGCAGATTAGCCTCTCCTATCCCACTTGTGCTCTCCTCCTGGCCCACTTTGCTCTTTCTCCCTTTCTCTGACACCCCATCTCTTGGTCTCTATCTTCATCTCTGGATGTGGACTAATTTGTGGGGAGGTTTTTGCCTCCTTACACTTGCAAAGCCAGATCGGATGGTTCCTCGGGAACAGGCCAAGGAGCAGGGGGGTTAGAGAAGTCGTAGTTAAGAAAGGACCTCTTCTATGTGTGTGAGTGAGTGTGTGTGGCTGCATGTGGTCACAAGGGAGAGGAAGGAAAAGGAGCAGAACTTACTCTTTTGTGTTGTTTTGTGTTCTCTTGTGTTTCTCAGAGGAAGAGCACAACAAAAAGGGGACAACCCAAATGATGTGTCTTCCCTCCTTCCGTCCCCTCCTATACCCCCCCTTGTTCACTCACTTACTTACAGGACCCTGTTGAATGGGCAGACATGGCCTCGAGGGTGAACAGAGCCACACAGACAGACGGACCACAGTGGGGAGATATTTGTTCAACAAAGAAGGAGAAAGAGAGATGGAGTCAGGACCACCTGAGTGTCACCCTCACCCCTGTCTCCCCTCTCTTCCTTTTCCTCTCCTTTGGCAGAGGGTCACCATTCAGCCCACACCAGTGACAAAGATGTCCAGTGTGCATTCTGGAGAAAAGAAGTTAGTGTCTCAACACTTTAACTACAGTGTGTGTGTGTGTGGGAGTTTTGTGTGTTTGCTTGTGTGTGTGTTTGCGTGTGTGTATACAATTCAAGGGAAACATCTAGATGAAACATGGTTAGATTGTAACATAGAGATTTAGATACGTTGTGTAGTAGGGGTGACATTTTATTCAAATTATTTCGTTAATTTATACATTTCTAATTTGAAGAACAATCACTAAATCACTGTGTTTGTTGAACAGCAGTTTGTGTCTCCTAAATTTGGCCAATCATCAAAAATATTCTGTTCCCACTCAGGCTTCTTTATTTGACTACAAGTAAGTTCCTCTTTCAGAACTGTTTCAAAATCATTGTTTGTCTTGTGTTGGAGTATTTAAATAATGTGTAAATTAATTGTTATTGAGGGCCATTCTTATTGTGAAGCTTGTTTACTGCTCTTTTATGTATTTAGTTAGGGTTAAAGGTTTCTTTTTTTCGCGCAACCCCTATAAGATCAAATACAACATGGATCCATAACAATGACCCCTCAAACACTGTAGAGTATTTTTACATTACTAATAACAAAGAAACGTTTGGAGGACATAGAACAATGTACAATTCCATCTATCCACTCCTGCGATCCAATATATTTTCACACCATCTCAATTCAACTTTTTCGTTTGTATGTTCAGGCTGGTTAAAGGTTAGGTCAAGATGTTTGTTTAATACAGAACACCTATCCAGTTTTAAAGTAAAATGCTTTACATTAAAATTAAGCGAAGTTGGCCTGTGAATACAATCCAAGCAGCCACTAGAAGATGTTAACTTGATGTAATAGGAAAAACGAATTAGTAGGAAGTAGAAATGACATATCTGAAAAATTATTATGACAACTTAGCCTGCATTTGTGTTGTAACACAGACCTTACCGTGCCTGTGTCGAAACAGAAACATTATTTGTGCTTGTGATGTAATAACTGCAATGTTTGAGCCTCCACGTCTGCCATGACTCATTTGAGTTTTTTAAATATTTGCCATTTTCTGTGAAAAATCATTTTTTTTGACCTCATCTCCGAGTTTCGCTTAGTTACCAGTTTAACAGAAGGCAGAAATGCTAAACACAGTAATCCATTTGGATGAAAATGTTTGTGGGAAAAAGCTAAATCAACTCCTTCATGTAAATCTGACAAATGTTTGCTCGTGTTGCCTTCCAGCTAAAACCCTTCATTGCGCTCGTCTCTCTATCACTTGTTTCCATTCTCTGTGGCTTGTTTTCATTCTCTGTTTCTCAGAATAACATTGAGTTTGGCCACACGGTGAGTTGGGTGTTCACTGAAGAGAGAGGAAGAGGGAGAGAAAGAGAGCGGGAGAAAGAGGCCTGAGTCCCATTAATCTGCCGCATATGGTGGATCTGCAAATGACAGATCCTTAATGGTAAACATTGACGGATAGCGTTTGCTTGTTTCTATTGGTGAGCTGGATGGGTACACTTGTGATAAGTGCTCCATTGCCGAGGAGAGAGATGGTGTAAATGGGGCAGGAGAATACCACTAATAAAGCTCCCCCCCACCTCTGCTCCTCAAGCTAGACCTTTTGTCCCACCTGCTATTCTCTGGCTGTGAAATTAGGCTGCACCCCCTCCTCTTTCTCAGTCCTCCTTTCTTTATCCACCTCTTTTCCTTTTGGGTGAACGGCCATGTGAAGAGGTTCATTACCGCTGTGGCTGGCCCTACTCAGGTATGGCTGGGTCTGTTCCCACTATAGGCCCAAAGCTCTCTCTCAGTCTGGCCCCGCAGGCTCCCTGGAAAAGGGAAACATGGCACACAAAGGTCCTGTTAGCACTTCCTATGAAATCAGCAGTTTTCTCTAGAGGTACAACGCTCCAATTACCTAACACTCAGAGGATGCTATACCCCCCACAACACAACCCAGTGCTTCAGTGTGTGTACGTGAGTGTCCTAGTCCTCCTAGTATTCTTTGAGGAAGGGCCTGTGCTAGATGGCTAATTAGCACTGAAGACACTCTCCTCCTCCTTTTCTTCCACTCATCCTTATGCTTTTCTGCTCCTCCCCTTATTCTTGCGTCCTGTGAGAGCATTTGATTTACCATTATGTCCCTGAGATGGTGCCCCCGGCTTCCTCTTATACTCTTGCCTTGACATATTGTACACTATACAAGCAGCCCATCCACAATCCTCCAGGGCTCCACTCTGGAAATGCACATTGGAGACCCTGGAAGAGCTCTTCATGGCTGGGGGATGCTACTTGGAGATCAGGGGTCCTGGATCCCTGGATGAATGTCCTCCTTCCTGATGCTGTAACAGCAGCCTTGTTAAACAACTCCATAGGGTCTATGTAGACTTTGTTATCAGGAGGGTATTCCAGATAAAGCAGTAGCTCTGCAACCCTTATACTCTATAAATTCCCTGTGAAAATGAAATTGTGCAGTAGCCCAAATAATAAAACAAAAAATACGACAAGATTGTTCATGCCTCATTATTCAACGTGCAATTCCAAAATGCTAAATCTATAAAAGTACCAATACATTCCTCCATTATTTAAACAAAAGCAAGCTGGATTAAAAGTCCCCCATTCATCACTGTACTTACATACCAGTAATCAACAATACATGTGAGACTGTGATTTGGTTTGGTCGTGGAAGTTTTCAGCCCAACATGCAGGGGCCAGTACAGTGGGGTCTGGGTGGTCTCAAAGATCACCATGAGAGTTAAGTGCAGTGAAAGCAGAGCATAAGTGAATCAGGAAGAAGGGGATAAGAGGGTCTCCTCAGTACAATAAGACAGGTGTGGAGAGGAAGGGACTGAGGGAACAAGGGGGGGGGGGGGGGTAGATGCATTTACTGACCACTTACCTGGACCTTTATTTCAGTTCAATTAAGCTGTTCCGGGAACTATACCTGCTTTTTAACATAAATTTTTTTCTAGAACTTCTTATGATTTTCATTTTAAACGTATCCTTTTTTTTTCTCTATTGATCATGATTGCAGGAATACTTTGTAATTAAGTAAACCAACCATTGTATTTGGTATAAAGTTTACACAAAAGCAAATGTATTTAGACAAGAACCATATTTTAGCATCCCTTTCTATTAAGTTTTGCAATATGATCAAGGATGTAAATAATGTTCGATTCATGTTGTCTTGTGTGTCCGAACTCCTTTCCTCTAATCATAAGGAAACGGCTTCTTCCCTTTCCTATACATCCATTATTCATTTCAGCTTCATCCTCATAGCCTATCAATCATCATGGGCTAGATCTATAACCAGATTACTTAGAACTATACTATATATAACAACACATACAAGCAGATCAACACTCACAGCCACAAAACTATAGGTATTATTACAGTAACACTATCACTAATGGCATTGGTGGAGGGTTATCCTATCTCTGTTCATCACTAGATTGGATTAATGGATGCCTGAGCGTGATGCTTGAATTAAACTTCAGTCCCTCCGTGCTAGGTGGGGAGATAAACAAAACTCTGTCCATCTGCCACTCAGCTGCAGGAGTTCAAGCACAATGATACCTCATCCACCATAAAAACATCAGCAGCCTAAAATAAATAACCTTTGACTGAAAGCAAATGATGACAATGTTATCCAGCTATTTCTTTGCTTTTTATGTTGGATAGAAACTTACGAGTCTAGCTGACAACTGCCACGTTTTACTGGATGAACTTTTTTGTTTCATTTACTTATTTATTTATTTAAACATTTACTCAACGATTCCCTCCTTCACAGTCACAATTACTGTCCAACATTAAGCTTCACTAGTGCTATCTTCCCAGAATAACTTAATCAGGAAGGATGGGTTCAATATTTATTGTTCATTCTATTTTTTTAAATATTTTCCCAGCCTGATTGGAGGTTTAAAGGAGTCATAACACTACTTATCCAACCTCTAGGCCTGCTGACAGGAGCTGTGCGATGTCTGAATATTTAGAAAAATACTGAAAAGGTTGATATCTTCTGGCTGAAATGAAAAGTGAAGATACTGTATGTGGGTTTATTGGTCTTAACCTCAGGGAAAGGGGGAACGTCTGCAGCTGTAGATGCATAAGAACACTTAAGAATTAAGACAACCTGCCCAATGATTATAGATTTGAAAATGTATTGAACCTTTTGCATTATTTATAAGGTCATTGCTTTGATATTGTGCTGAGTGAAAGCTGTTTTGTAGAAGAGGAGAGAGGAGAAAGAATTTTGATATTTGAAGCATTTAAAAAATCTTGTATTTTCAAATTATTTGCTACCTTGTTTTATACAAATAAAGTCAGGATTTAAATGAAAGGTGCATCTGATTATATAATGGAGACACATCTGTCTATTTGAATATTTAAAACTACGGCTTTTGAGTATTTAATAATACAATAATAATAACATTTATTACAGAGTAACATTGATAATAATTTGTTTTATTATTTGGTGTCATTTATAAGCATTTTTAAATGTACATATTCACGTTATTTAAACGTTATTTCTATTTTTACGTGTCATCTATTTTCGCTTGCAGTTAAATATGAAGAAATGAGTTGCAGCTCCAGAATAAAAGCGATTAAAGGAGAGAGGATTATTTTTGAATGAGGTCAGTGTTGATGTGAATTAAAACAGCGTCTCCACTGGAGGCCTAGTCACTCAAGCAGACAGTGCAGAGGAGGCTTATATTGGGAGAGGCGTTAAAATCCGTTTCATTATCTCCCTCTCTCTCCCTCTCTCTCTCCCATGCTCCATCTCTCCTCCTCGACTGAGAAAGCCCAGTCCTGAAAGACAAGCCGCATCATCACGCCATTAAATATTTAAGCAAAACACTGAAACTATATGAAAGATTAAGGGTGCATAAAAATAATTAAGGATTATCGCAATGAAAAATGCATGCTCACTGTAACCTAGGAGTTCATGATATCAACAATACAATATTAATGGTCTGGAGTGGAAGACTGTGCAGGCAATGCTGTATCCTCATTAAAAAGAATGTGTTTGTGTCTGGCTGCAAGCTACAGATACCAGATCAGCTTCCACTGTTTACAGGTCCACAAAACAAACAAAGGTAATGAAACCGTACAGTGTAGGGTGTGTGTGTGGGGATGACTTACCATGGGTCTCTTGTAATAAAACACAAAGATATGAAACCAGCAGGCTATTTGTAAAATAAAATTTCAACATGATATCACTAAAAATATCCCTGTGCCAGAGTTAGACACTGAAGGTCATTTACAATGCTGGTCGAATAGCAGGGATATGTTCGGAGAAATTAAAAAGCACCAATACCTTTAAATCACATTACCATGAAGAGACTCTATTTCTTTCACTGAATTATAAAAGCCTTAACAGCCTCATATATCTTTTATGTCCATGGCCCATTTTTGAGGAGAAGTGTGCTCATTTCTCGCGGGACATTGATATTTTAACAGTGTTTTAATTATTGGACGAGAGAAGCTGAAGGGCAGGAGCAATGATGAGGTTTCCCCACATCGTTGGTTTTCAACAATGTCAGCTCTTTGACACATTTTCAGGTCATTCAGCGATGAATGAAATACAAATGAAACCCATCGCCTATTGGAATAAGGTATCAATAATTGCAGGCGCAGCGTAAAAGGCCGAGACCGGAGAATTTGGGAGATTTGACCTCTCCTGCAGCAGAGGGATTAGGGGCCAGACCTAATAATGGGAAAGTCATTGTGTCAGCGGATTATGCAACTATCTTTAGGTGCCAGCAGACCTTATAAGATGGAGTGAAAATGTGTAAGTTTAATACACGTCAGATAGATGTCAGGGAAAAATGGCCCATTGTTCATTATGGGAAATATGAATTGAGAGCTGCAAATAGCCATTACTACATGTCAATTATTCTATCTTAAATATTGTGTTTTTTCATTAAAATGATTTTTTCCACAGCAGTTTTTATTTATGAAAATAAGGTATTTTATTATGAAAAAATGTGACAAGTTACAAACACAATTAATAATAAACAAACAAAATCAGCTTTAATTATCCGATTAATTAAACTTTAAATAACACTATATAATTTTTTCAAGAACTGATGCATTAAAATGAGTGTTTTTACACTTCAAATAAACGTTTTAGACGTACACACACATACACGCGCATGCACGCACGCACGCGGTGGAGTGCTGCTGTCAATGGCTTCTCTGCTCCATTAGTGCGGGTGAGCGCACACTGCAGATTAGACGCAGATTTTGCCGCTATTATGAATTCAAATACATCCTCCCGTGATTGAAGGGAACCATTACAATAAGTCACGCGCTGCTGCTGATAATGGCACAAGGTAAGCACAGCCTTCAGCCGCCGTGACAGGATATTGAACGGAGGTGAAAAGTTAACAAAATCATCAAAAGGCCAGAGAGACCGTGCTTCCTCAGTTGTCATCGAGGCGAAGACAAAAATGAAATAATTATACAAGAAAAATATGCAAGCTCCATTAAGAAAGCCACAGCCTTGGAAATCACAGGGTCGACTTAATTTGCTTATTGAAAAAGTAGTCCCTGATATTTAAATTGTTACTGCTTATGGAAAAAGTAGTCCCTGATATTTTTTATGTACTGCTGCTTATGGAAAAAGTAGTCCTTGATATTTTTATTTTAACTGCTGCTTATGGAAAAAGTAGTCCCTGATATTTAAATAAAGCAGGATATAAGCAGCTTGGCATTTGATGGTAATGCATGTTTTATAGCTGTCAAATGAAGAATAGAGTCTCTTGTTGCAAGTACATTTTCAGCCCTTTCAGATGTATTCCCCTCAATGAGTGTTTTTTTTAACTAAATTTGGAAATTATAAGGTCTATTCCCTCCGCCGCAGACACAGAGGGGCAGCCGCAGCTCCCTCATCATCTCAACACACTCACTGGATGAATTGTTCCTCAGTGGCGTAATTTTGCCGAGCGATTGTCAGAGTTAAGCTGTATAGCGTGTTCTTAGACAGGAGGGGAAACCTGGGGAACAATAACAACAGAAACGGGGTGAGAGGAAACCAGGAAAACTTCCTCTTCTGATTCAGGTAACATAGGGGGTGAAGAGAAAATAGTGCCATGTGCTAACAAACATTTAGTGACGTAACTCGGGAAATATATTAATGTTAGTTGCAGGTAAATTTGTTTGTTGTCTGTCTTTATTTAACTTAATTTGTCCCACACACGAACAGTAAAAAGGTAGAGCCAAATGCTGTGTTGTCGCAGTAGATATTTATGCTAATGTCTCTGTGTGTGCACGCCTCATGGAGTCGTTCTGCGGAGAGAAATGATAGTCGCATTAACCCTTCAACTCTTATTTCAATACTGCCTCGTTAAGAAGCTTGTGGATTTAATTACCGGCGGTGGAGGCTGGGAAGGTACAAGGCCCCGTGTCGCCGTGTAATTGGAAGCATTTCTCTCTACACCCAACTTAACATTTTCCACCCATCTCTAATTGTCGAGTTAACAATTCAAACTTCATTAATAAGGCGAATTATGTAATTTTCAAAACAGGACTTGGGTGTGGATGATGGTGTGGATGATGGGGAAGGGTGAAGGGGGGGGGTGATGTTGAGCAATACACGGACTTGGAGCCACATTCAGCACAAATACTTGGCCCGTGTTGCTGCAAATAATCAAAGCTGTAATTATAACCACATCATTTTTAAAAGGCTCCTTTTGTGCATAGCATTAGTGTTTGTGTGACTCTAAGTGGCCATACACTTTGTGCAAACATACTATACTTTTGCCTGTGAAGTCAATTTCAAAATGGCTATCTTTTTGAATGTATTGGACACACACAAATACACATTAGATAACCTGTACTATATTTTCAACTGTCAAATCACATCCACAATATGGATATCAACTCTTATGACCCCGTTTGAGAGGATAATGCTCAAATGACTCAAAATATATATTGCATGTAAACATTATATTAATACCTAAAGATCAGATGCTTTTATATATATATAGCCTACTGATACATATTACTGTGTCTTCCAGAGTTATGATGGATGGTTCAAATTGTCCTCAAGGTTAAAGTTGCATTCGTAAAAATATCTAATATCTAGACTGTCTGCAACATTTTTCTTTTTTCACCCTTGCTGAATTCACAGATACTAGTGTATTTGACAAGCAGCAATGGTCACTTTTTACAACAAACACAAAATTAACTGAGAGAGAGAGGAATTTAGAAGTACTTTAAGAATGCTGCAAAAATGACAAGACTGCCAAAGATATTCGACCACGGCGAAGGGCCCTTGAAATATAAATGAGTTCAAATATTGTAATAGGCTGGATGTCTTCACTGTGTGGCTGTCGTCTCCGTTAATTAACTCCACCCCTTCTGTCCTTATCAGTCCTCTTTTTATTCACTTCCCCGTTCTCTCACTGCCAGGTATCGGAGCTACGTGGCTTTTTCAGTTTGCTCACAGTCATATCTTCTTTCTCTTGTTTTAATCACCATTCAATAACCCCCGATGACTGTGTGAATGGCAACATTTAATAGGCCACACTTCATTTGCTCTTTTAAAATTGGCTCGCGTTGAAGGCAAACAACAACGACAGGCCCCGGCTGGAATAGAGAAATCACACACGATGACAAGCGTTTGCGAGGCGAGGGCCGAATACTGCTGCAAATGAAGTCCTCAGCCACAGGGCTCCATTAAAAACATCGCAACGTGATACCAATCTGCAACTTTATTATTGCCTGGCCCCCCCCCCCCTAATCCGGCACTGAGGCCACTGTAGACGCCGCAGTACTCCATTCTGCATTATCAGAAAACACAGTCATTAAAAAGCATTTGACCTTTTTGTAGCGAGTATCGAGAAATTACCTTTCCTGTTTGGTTCTCACCCCCCCCACCCCCTCTCCTCCTTCACACCTTGTTCGGCGAATAAATCACTTCATGGCAAATTGTAATGCAACTCCTCCTTTGCTCTGAGTGGCGTAATGTTCGCTGTGCCTCGACAGCGCCTGAGGAGATACCGCCGTAATTAAATGTTACATCTGCCAATTGTTTCACAGGGACAATGAGGAGGGAGGGGACGGCTGGAGAGCAGAGGAAGAGAGGACGGGGGGGGGGGGGGGGAAGCGGTGGAGAAGACAAGTGGAGGTGAGACAATGCTCCAGGGTGGACTGTTTGAAGAGAAGATTGCAGAGGCCAGCCAAGGAAAAGCGAGGAAGAGAAGGGAGTCGACAGGTAATAGGAGGAGAGCAGCAGAGAGGAGAGATTGGAGCGGTGACAGACGGATAGAAAAAGCTCTTGGCCTCACATTGAGCATCTCAGTGTCATCGTCCTAGTCTGTATTGATCTGATTTGTGTGTATGTGTACGTATCCTTGTGAGAGTGTGTGAGAACCAGACAGACAGATGAAGTGTTAGAAGTGTAACAGCGTATCCTAACACTTTGAAATCCTCTGCTCAGACACCAGCTATCTCACATATCTTGGCCTCGCTGCCTTTCACTGACACCTGGAACCAATCGCCTTGCTGAGTGGAAAACAACCAAAGGGCCTGTGTGTGTGTTTGTGATAATGAATTTATAATGTCTTATGATGCATCTCATCAAACACCTCAGCATCCACTGACACTTATTAAGACTATATATATGCACACACCACACTTCCAATGACACAGACACACACTAATGTGGCACACACACAGCTCCTCCCCATGTCTGCAGAGCGAGCCTTTGTTTACCCCTGGTGAAACGAAAACTGTGGCGGGAGTTGCTCTAGTTGTTCCAGATCACCCTGTGAGCAATTAGCAAACTGCACAGGGGGTAGAGGGAAAACATACACCGTCCCACATGACACCATCTGCCTATGTGTCTCTTTTCTTTAAAGTGTGAGTGTGTGTATCGCTGTTGGTGTTGTGTTTTTTTTTACAAATGAGTTATTTGTAGATCAATATTTGGACCAAAAAACGGTGGTGTCATAGATGAGAAGAAAGTGGAGTGCAGCAGGGATCACACTGAACTCAAATGCTGCATTTTGTCAGTTTACCCAGGTTATACAAATAGGCACTTTTAGTCAGTCCATGCAAACTTATTTTTAAATATCTCTCTCTGACTTTTATGTTGCCACGCTGAGACAATGGATGTGAATGGAATTTCCTTTTGTGGTGCTCACAGAATTGAAAAATCGTTTTACTTTTTTTTTTCTTAATTGGAAAGTAGCTCCAGTGAGGATTTAACAGATTCTGTTAAGAGATTAAGAGAAGAAAGTCATATTTTAATGTGAGGACATTTCAGTCACTTCCATTTTGCCTTGGGGTAATAAATCAATACATGTTTGAAAAAAAAAAAAAAAGTGAATCTCCATACTGCAGAAAATGCATTTTTTTTTTTTAAGGACAAATTGCAATTTTTGATTTTAGGTTAAACCCTCAACCCTTACTTAAAAAAAAACATTTTTATTCAGGTTATTTGTGACAGCTACATGCCACCAATGATCAATAACTCCAGTAAACAGTACATATGGTTATATGCAACTACTGTATTGAACCATAGCCCCAGGCGGCTGTTACATTAATCTAAGCCGTGCCACCGTAGCAAAGCAGCAAGGGGATGAGGAATGGATAAATCGGGGGGGTTATGGGGAATAAACCTTGCCGTATAGGCTGGAGGGTAGAGATGCATTTCCATAACAGCGATAAATTGGATTTAACGCCAAATCATAGACAACAATGGTTGAGGACGCTGAGGGCTGTTGTCTGTCCCACCCTACAGCGAGGATCTACCAAGACCTCCGCGTGTGTTTGTGTGCCTAAACGGCCTCGTCTCGGTTAAGGTATGAAATCGCTCTGACCGTAAGCACCTTCTCTTTCCAGCCGTGACCTGTTATCCATTTAGTTGAGGAGAGTCAGGGGAGCCCTTGTTTCTGCCCGCAGGCGCATGCCGGCACAGACTCAATCCGAAACAAGTCCCGCAAGGAAGACTTTGAGCTGCGGGGAAACATACCTGTTACACCTGCTGCTCACACCTACAGGTGCCACAAAGACTCATACACCTAATCCAATTTAATGATTTGAAACATATTGTTGTGACACTCTAAACAAGTAAAGTTGAGATAAGTTCACCTACAAACCAGTTGCGAACAGGCTCTTAAACTATTTGCGTAGTTACTTTGTTATTGCTTAACATGAATACTCAAAGAAATACACCACAAATATCCTTTATGATCTTTTAACGCAAAGTAATGATTGAGGTATTGAATGTATTCCTAGTATTCTTTATCTTCACTCCTGGTTTTATTACAAGCTAACAAAAAAATATCCCTTAACTTGTGAAGTTTGAATCATTTCACTTAAAAACAGACACAAATTGTGACAAAAGGACTCCTAACAATCAGTTTAACAGGATGGACCTCAAAGCAAAGAACACAGAGGATGATGACACTAACACACTCACACACAAATACGCACACCTCCCACTGGCGGTGATAACAAACAGTGATTAGCATGTGAAAAACAACACAGACGGGGTGTAAGCAAGCAGATGCCTGTTCCCCTATTAGCCATGTTGATTAGCCTACTGTCTTGATATCTTTGTTTTGGTGGATGTGTGTCTGTCTCTCTCTTATCCGCTACCTCTCCCTCAACGACACACCCAAGGCCACCCTGCAAAACCCAAACTCATCCTAAAGCCAACTCCTGCCTCTTTTACCCAGAAAACAAATACACAATCAAACAACACTAAGCCAATTTCCTCCCTTGCCGAAGCTTATTCACACACACACACACACACACACACACACACACACACACACACACACACACACACACACACACACACACACACACACACACACACACACACACACACACACACACACCTCATCTAATTTCCCGGGGCCGTGGTACTGGCAGGGAGTGTGTTGTAGCGCCAACAGAGCTCTGTGTTTGGGGTAATTGCTCTCGCTGCGTTAGTATGGAAATCTGCAAATGTGTGACAGGGCCAGATAGCTTCCTCCAATGTTGTTCTGATCCTGCCTCTAGGCCTGCAGCCAAACTATTTTATCTCTTAATGCATTAGAGTGATCTTCCAATTAGCCCATGCTCATAATACTCCCCCATTCCTGGTGGCTGCCTGCTCTGGGCTGCAGAGAGACGGGGAGGGAAGTGGCGCGTATGTGTGTGTGTGTGTGTGTGTCCTTGTGGATGTGTGTGTTCCGTGGTTTGATGGGATGAGGAGGTGGAGGTGGAGGTGGGTGGGGTTGGCGACCAGGAAAAGTGAAGTGGAGAGGATGCGCTGTGTGTAAGTGTGTACGTGCATGCAGGCGTACGAGAGGGGCGGGTGGGTAGTGGGTGGTGGTGTGGCGATAGTTCTGCTTGAGAGGTGAAATGAGGTGCTTATTGTGCGCGGCGTGGGGGTTGTGCCGTTAGTCCGGGGCTCCTGTTGTAAAGTTTGCTGATAAGGGGAACCCGGCCCTTGAGCATCCATTCTCCTCGGTGTATTAGCGCTCCCTTATCAGAGGCCCAGATAAAAACCGGCATGCCATTTGCCTTCGGTGGAATTAAGCCCTCCTCCTCCTCCTCCTCCTCCTCCACCACCTCTTCCACCCCCCTCTCCTTCCCTTGTCTGCCTTGGCTAACCGGGCGGGCTGCGATTAACCTCGACACTGTCCAATATCCTCGGCAGACTCCCGCCCGCAGATTAGCCGCTATTAGTTATGACCAACTAAATTAACCACTGCCGCTTCCCTGAGAAGGAGAGAAGGAGGGAGTGGGAGATGGAGGGAGATGGAGTGAGTGTGAGGAGCTTCATTTAGAGAGAGAGAGAGGGACAAACAGGGGGAGACTGATGGAAAGAGGGTCAGAAGTGAGGGAGGCAGAAGGAGAAAGGGATAGGGAGAGGCCAAGTGCTCAGAGCAGTGTGTGTGTGCAAGTATGAAGTGTCTCGTTCTGTATCGCACACTCGGGACGTGCATATTGCAAACCATACACACACTCTGGTTGTGCTGATATAATATAATGATATATGCACATGGCCCAACAAAATTGTCATCACTGGGAAATATTTTAACAACAGAGAACTGAAGTGTCATTTTATTTATTTACAAAAACAAATGCAAATGTATCTTATAAATGTTCCTTAGACTCTTTCTCTCTCACACACACATTGCTCATTACCATTTTGTTCATACTATGCAATTTAATTTATTTACTTAATGTCATTTCACTTGACTCCATCTCAAATGATAGAGAAATCTAACCATTGTCTCAGTAGACTGAGCCAATCATCACGATAACTTTGCCTTTGAGTAAAGCGCTCTCCTTTTCAGCAGTGCCGCTGCACAGACCGTCAAGTGAAAATGAACACAATTTTCTAACACTGCTAACTGTCACAAACACTCTCCGGCTGACAGCATCTCTTTGGTTAATGAGCCACGGGGTTTATAGCGGCAAACATTCTCACATTAATGGCATTTCTGGGTTTGATTTTTTAATTGCATTCAGCACCTTGTTGGGAAACATCGGGGGAATTTAAACAAAAGACTCTTTGAGCAAAAACAACACACACACACAAAGGCGCATGGAATGATATTGTATTGCTAAAATAAATGTTAT
This sequence comes from Notothenia coriiceps, assembly GCF_000735185.1. Taxonomy (NCBI): domain Eukaryota; kingdom Metazoa; phylum Chordata; class Actinopteri; order Perciformes; family Nototheniidae; genus Notothenia; species Notothenia coriiceps. The sequence continues at coordinate 237,870 of NW_011338802.1, forward strand.
TCAAACACTTTACGGCAAGTTTTAATTATTTGAATAATAAAAACATATTTATTGTTTATCATTTCATGATTCAATTATTTCTGAATTGACTCAGTGGAGGAGCTGGATCGAAAAGCAAATAGCAATTTGCAGTATTAAGGTGTACAAAAAACGATGTGTGAACAGAGTACATTTATATCATGAAAGACAGCACGTTAATTATTTTTGGCTCTCTCATTACAAATGATTGGCAAGTTTTTCTCCGATATTTTCTTCTGAAGTGTTTTGACTTCCCAGATAAATATATAAAAATCGGATTTAGATTAAACCAAACCTAAATGAGTTGTGTTTGTGATCCCGTCTAATATCTTCATCTCTTTCTGTTTGTTTTGCTCTGGGTTTTTGTTGGTCCTCAGCCTGCCTACTCTTGACAGAGGGTCACATGAAACAATGCGACTGGCACAATACAGAGGCCCTTGCCTTGTGTGTGTGTGTGTGTGTGTGTGTGTGTGTGTGTGTGTGTGTGTGTGTGTGTGCGTGTGTTTGTTTGTGTTTGTTTGTGTTGACTTGGGAGATAGACATGGTGGCTGGGGGCCACAGAGCACACACACACACACACACACACACACACACACACACACACACACACACACACACACACACACACACACACACACTGCCTCTCTGTTTGCATGAAACCACCGCTCGCACACACACCCACACCCACAGTGTCCCACCACACCCTGCTAAGCCTGCGCTAACAGTATTAAGCCATCACATCTGGGCTGTATTGACAGGAGATGGGCACAACACAGCAACCTGCACACGGCTGCAGCCCGGGGCCTCCTCTCCTCTCCCTGCATTTGTTTTTTCTCTCTTCTTCCCCCTCGCTGCCTTTTCTCCAAGCTTACTGTGTGCAGATATGATACCGGTATTCACACGGGCCTAAAAAGAAACACAGTGAATGTGCACAAACAGCGTCACACATCCAAAAATCAATACTCAGCAGGTTTATTCATTCAAAGAGCTAACTGCAGTATTATTCGGAGATCTCTACAACAGACACGTTTGCTTTTCAAATTAAAAGTTCAACTGTCGTTTTTCAAGATTTGTCCCACAGAAAAGTGAAAATCAAAAATATATTAGAAAAATCTAAATTATGTGTTTTCAAGTGTGAAAAATAGTAGATATTCCAGATTCCGAAACTATGACTTAAATATGATATATTTGACCAAATTAGTATTTTTTACATCTTGTAATTATTTATTGTATACAATTATAAGAGGCACTCAGGAACTCAAGCTAATTTAAAGTATATATTAAAAAAATGTTTTGCTACATTTTTTAATATTGTTTAGTGTATTCCCTCTCAATAGACCAAGGGCAATTTCTCTATAGCGTGCCCTATATTGTCACTGTAAAAAATGTGTGTCACTTTGAAATGTAGCCCACCAATAATACAGCATAAGCTGCAGTAAAGACTTGTATTAAACAAACATGTCGCTGTTGTATTACAGGGAAACCAAGACAACACGTGAGTGCTGTACACATGCTCTCCTCGCATTTGATGTCGGTGGTACAGTGGTGTGTCTGCTTCACAAGATTGCTCGGTGACAGTATGCCTTCCCAAACCAGTCTTCTCTTTTCCTTTTGTGCTTGGCTGTCACTCAGCAGCCTCGAGTATTGGATAACGCCATTGAAAACGGCCGCTGTAATTTTAATGGGGAACCAGTGGGCTTCAAAGGACAAGAGAACATGGCACGGTTGTTGCCCTCCACCATGTAAAACGACAACAGGAGAGTAAAGCCGGTATAGCCCCCCACTCCCTCTCCCACCGCCGACACAATGGAGAAACCTGTTTATCTCTGCGTACAATTAAGAGTGTGAAATTCAAACATGCCGAATTAACTAAGAAACCCCGCTTTTGTTACAAAGGAAACAAAGCCTCAGGAGAGAAGAGAGAGAGAGCAGGGACACAGAAAAAAAGGATTTCTCAGTCATGAGAGAGAAAGACAGCGTGGCTCACTGATATCCAGAATAATCACATTTCCCCTCAAATAAATCAGGCTGGTTGGCATGTGGTGCAAACAGACACACATACTGTAATGCATCTCACATGCACAGGTTGAAAACCAGGAGTGTCATATTTTCTTTGACTTTACATGCTGAGTTTTTATTTTCACCATCCTGTTTAAAATCCACACTCCCAGCAGCCTGAGGACAACATGCCAACCCCACCCTGTGTGCTTGTTCTTTCACCCTCTGTTTTGGCCCTCTAACAGGCCGCTCAAACACCAGCCAGACCACCCTGTCCGCCCTCCTCTCAACATCCCTCCATTTTCTCCTGTCCTCGGGCCAGAAACCCAGCCGGTCAGGCTCAATGTGGCTTTACTTACAGCCGTAACGACACCTCACATTGCCCCACTTCCACCTTAAGAGAATGAGTAATCAACAAACCAGGAGCCATTTTCAGACTGTCAGTCAAATCCAGGACTCCGCTATGCTATCAGTCATCCGCCCGTCACCTAGCCCTACTTTCCTTCCTTCCTCTCCTCTAATACCAATTTAAATCGCTCAACGCGCCTTTCCTCCCGCTGCCATTATTCAAAAAGATCATAATAGTTTTCCCTGTGCCCAAAGCACAAAAATCAATTATTTCCCCACAAAGACTTGAAAGTACTTAGCGCAGGCCTGCGAGGGGAAAAGCTGTGGGTTATATCAAATTGAAACTGCACTCATTACACAGGCACACAATTAGTTACCTCTGGTCTGCCTGCCTCTCTTTAATTTCCGAAACGGCATATCTGTATTATAACAGAAACAAGCATGCAAATGCTATTGTTGGGGATTTAGAGAAATCAATAGGACGGCTGGCGAGAGGCGTTTGGTGGCGCTGTCACTCAAAATCTGCTGCCGGCAACTGATAAAGGTCTGAATTCAAATTAGCGCCAAAGCCGGCCAGTGACATCAGAAGTGACATCCGAAATAAAAGGGACGGCTTCATGATATATGTAATTATTCTCCTCGCATTTGCGCTACATTTTTTTCTTCACTCTCCCTCCTCTTTTCCTCCCCTCCCTGATTCTCTCTTTTTCCTCATTGTGTGTACTTGTGTAACTGTGTTTTGCATAAAGGGATTAGGAGTGCCTTAATGAGAAACTGTAATTGTTTTTTCAGCCCTGCTCTATGGATATGTTCACGCGTGTGTATGTGTGTTTGTGGATATTTGTGCGAGAGAGAAAGACTGAAAATATGTCTTGAATGAATGCGCCTTGTTTAATGCAAAAATGAATACAGTATTGAAATAATATGTATTTCTTTCTCTACCATATCAGAAGACTATGGGTGTGAAAGCTAGGAAGGTCTGGGAGAAAATTATGTTATAAAATACATTTCCCCACAATAATGAGCCAAGAGCTGAAACTGAACAATGGAAACATAACCAGCCTCGGCTTCACTTCTTCTCAGATACTAAATTATTGACATCTTTTCATATCCAGTGTTACCAAACTTTTCTGTTTTGCAGAAATCCTGATAAGGTATAATAGCTACCGACACAACTCAAGCAAATACACTACTAGTGTATCGGAGCAATGTGTTGGAAATAACACACTGGGAACCATTTAGAGTTTTTCTGCATTATTTTATGTTCAAATGCTTAACTGAAGTCTCTTTAAAGTCCAAACTCTGTTTCAATTGTTGTAAACACTGTTATTGGTGTTCAAATAATTTATCTGTTAGATACGAATGTTCTAAATATATATTTAGGTATATAAATATGGATTAATTTGGCCAAAGGTTAATTAGGAAAACAATCCCCATCAGATAGATATCGGCACTTTCCGTATGAGTGTTTTGTAATGACATTTTTAAATTACTCTTTAATGATTATATTTTGTAACACCTTGCTTCGTGCCTACTTCTATCAGTGATTTCTTATATTTCCTAGAATGCCTTTTAACAAGCCACTCAGAGAACAACATCAAATCTAACCCTTGAGGAGAGTTGAGAGTGGAGACACTGTATCACTGTGTGTGATGTTTGTTAAACAAGAGCATCATTTTCATTTTGACTTTAGAGGAAACATCCATTTTGTGCTGTTCTTGATGGGCTACCATTTAAGACAACACACTGTGTACTATGTGTATCCCTTAAGGACTCAACATGACATCCTGACCTGGGGCCGTATTCACAAAGGATCTTAGGGCTAAAAGTAGCTCCTAACTGGCGAATTTAGGAGAAACTCCTAAACATAATGGGCGTGTCAGTCTTAAATTTAGGACTCCTAATTTTATTCACTAAGAGCAATTCACAAAGTATTTTAGGCCTAAAAGTAGCATCTAAGTCTGGGAGAGCTTAAAAGTCCTCGAGAGGACTCCTAACTCAGTAAGACCTATTCACAAAGAATCTGAAAATGGCTGAGAGACGAAATGTTTTGGAGACAATGGAAGACTGTGAATTGATCAAGAGATATAGGCTAAATCGTGAGGGTATCAAACTTGTTGTGGAATTAGTGCGGGATGCAATAACATCCCCGACTAACAGGAATAACCCGATTAGTCCGGAAATAAAATGTTTGGCAACACTACGATATTTAGCAACAGGGAAAATGCAACTTTGCAATGCCGACGATTTAGGAATATCGCAACCATCAGTCAGCCGTGCCATAAACCAAACCATCAACGCGCTCTCTAGACCACATATCATCCAACAGTTTATCCGGTTTCCTTTGGACAATCAACAACTACACAGGATCAAAGCCAACTTCATGGCAATGCAGGTATGCCCGGTGTGGTCGGTGCTATTGACGGGACGCACATAAAAATAATTGCGCCATCAAAAGATGAGGACGTGTTCGTCAATAGAAAGAAAGTACATTCCATCAACACGCAGATTGTTTTCATTCATCATGATAGGGGGACTTGAACGGCGGTATGGGCTGTTATTGAAAGTGTTTAAGTGCTGGAATATGCTCATTGGATAATAGTTTGCAGGGTGCTTTTAATTGCCTCCTTGATTTAATGCAATTTACGTATTTTTATTGTTTGCTCTCTCTCTTTAACGTGCATATACAACGTCATTATCGTGGTCTGCACAAACTTGTCATCATGCGTGTATTCTGCTAACTGCACTGTCCATAACTATTTGATAGGAATACATTTCTAGCCTAGGCTATTTCCTTGTTTTTCGGTGATTTAGTGGGCTCGTTTGTGGGATGTTGCGGATGAGTTTCACCGAGACCGCCTACTCTGAACAACCAATCACCGTACTGACCGCTTCTAAACTCATGCAGGAGAATCGACGTCATCCATAGCAACGGCGCGTCACTCTTAGTTCACTCTTAGTGATTTATCCTTATATGAGTAGGTCTCAGCGGCTTTGTGAATAACTTTTAAGAAAAAACTCCTACTTAAAATGTTTTAGCGCGAGTTAGGAGCACTCCTAGCGGTAAGATAAAATGCTTTGTGAATACGGCCCCTGGTGTATATCAGTATGTAGTGTCTCTACTTTAAAGAGTCCTCTCCTGGTGTTGTTCAGGTGTATATCAGTATGTAGTGTCTCTACTTTAAAGAGTCCTCTCCTACTGATGTTCAGGGGCCGTATTCACAAAGGATCTTAGGGCTAAAAGTAGCTCCTAACTGGCGAATTTAGGAGAAACTCCTAAACATAATGGGCGTGTCAGTCTTAAATTTAGGACTCCTAATTTTATTCACTAAGAGCAATTCACAAAGTATTTTAGGCCTAAAAGTAGCACCTAAGTCTGGGAGAGCTTAAAAGTCCTCGAGAGGACTCCTAACTCAGTAAGACCTATTCACAAAGAATCTGAAAATGGCTGCGAGACGAAATGTTTTGGAGACAATGGAAGACTGTGAATTGATCAAGAGATATAGGCTAAATCGTGAGGGTATCAAACTTGTTGTGGAATTAGTGCGGGATGCAATAACATCCCCGACTAACAGGAATAACCCGATTAGTCCGGAAATAAAATGTTTGGCAACACTACGATATTTAGCAACAGGGAAAAGGCAACTTTGCAATGCCGACGATTTAGGAATATCGCAACCATCAGTCAGCCGTGCCATAAACCAAACCATCAACGCGCTCTCTAGACCACATATCATCCAACAGTTCATCCGGTTTCCTTTGGACAATCAACAACTACACAGGATCAAAGCCAACTTCATGGCAATGCAGGTATGCCCGGTGTGGTCGGTGCTATTGACGGGACGCACATAAAAATAATTGCGCCATCAAAAGATGAGGACGTGTTCGTCAATAGAAAGAAAGTACATTCCATCAACACGCAGATTGTTTTCATTCATCATGATAGGGGGACTTGAACGGCGGTATGGGCTGTTATTGAAAGTGTTTAAGTGCTGGAAATATGCTCATTGGATAATAGTTTGCAGGGTGCTTTTAATTGCCCCCTTGATTTAATGCAATTTACGTATTTCTATTGTTTGCTCTCTCTCTTTAACGTGCATATACAACGTCATTATCGTGGTCTGCACAAACTTGTCATCATGCGTGTATTCTGCTAACTGCACTGTCCATAACTATTTGATAGGAATACATTTCTAGCCTAGGCTATTTCCTTGTTTTTCGGTGATTTAGTGGGCTCGTTTGTGGGATGTTGCGGATGAGTTTCACCGAGACCGCCTACTCTGAACAACCAATCACCGTACTGACCGCTTCTAAACTCATGCAGGAGAATCGACGTCATCCATAGCAACGGCGCGTCACTCTTAGTTCACTCTTAGTGATTTATCCTTAGTATGAGTAGGTCTCAGCGGCTTTGTGAATAACTTTTAAGAAAAAACTCCTACGTAAAATGTTTTAGCGCGAGTTAGGAGCACTCCTAGCGGTAAGATAAAATGCTTTGTGAATACGGCCCCTGAGCAGTAGCCAAAATGGATATCCTTTGTTAAAATAAATCACATTTAAAATTATGATGATGGATTTGAGACATAAGAAGTTCCCCATGCAACTTTTAAAGCACCTGCAGAAAAAAAAACGTCTTAATTTTGGCTATTTGTTTGGCTTTTGCTTTCAAGTTGAGTCTCTGAATTCTGATTTTGAAATAGGTTTTGCACTTTATAAAGACCTTTAGGGAATTAAACAATAGTTTCCACAGCATGTTCAGTATCTTTCGTCGATGTCTGGCTGTGCTAGTCTAAAAATGAACTTTATATGCATGTCGTTGGACAGAGGCTCAAGCTGGTTGGATGGCACAAACCTGAACCCCTCTCACTGTGAGGCGATAATTATTCCAATGTGAAATGTGAAAAGACATCCTAGTCGTAAAGCTGACATAACTCAACAACAGATATGCAGTGAAAAACGTCACAGGCTCCTCCAACTATGCAACATTAATATATATAAGAGAGTTTGGTGTTTTTGTCTTGATGCTAATATCAAGAGTCAGGAGTACACAGTCTATGCACAGGAAATTCTCGTCCACCTAAATACCCGAAGTTTGTTCTTAGCTCTGTACCTTTGGTTTTGATGTGATTTGACACAATTCAAAGATGAGACACCAGTGAGCGATCGTGTCCTTTTCAGTGCATTGTTGACTCCTACTGGTCAGACCACCTGCACAGAGGGAGAGATGGAGGGGATAACAAGCTCATCACTGGCAGGTAAAAACAAGTGGACACAGAAACAAAATGTCACAGCGGTAGTAAATATCTGTCTAAATCTCTCACAGATCAATACCGGAGTCACCATGCATGGGAACTGGGATGCTTTTAAGAGGGAAATTGTCATGGGCACGTTATAAAGATAAATAAAGGGGACATAATGAAGTTAGGAATGACATGTCTCCCTGCCTCCCATGAAACGACATCTATGTAACTCAGTATTGACTTGGTTATATCTTTAAGTAACAATATCACGGGGCAAGAATCATGCACTGTATGTCACTGGCCGGTGATATTTGAAATTCCCTCACTTAATGTGTCATGGATGCCATTATTGTATATATTGTAGTTCCTCTCCTCTCCTCTGCTGTTCCCTTCTCTCCCCTCACCTCTCCTTTCCCTTCCTCTCCTCTCACCCCTTCCACCTCCTCTTTCCAGACTGTGATGCTCACTTTGGAAGATCGGAGCGATCAGCCATATTTCTGCCTTGTCCCGGAAACAAAGCCCTTTGCTGTGGGCTGGGCCAGAATGAAGTGGGGCAGAGTATGCAGGGGAGGGGAGAATGTGCCCTTTGTTGCCCCCCTGCCCCATTCTCTATATCTCTCCATATCCTGCCTCCCCCTTACTCCCACCCCTGCTAGTTCTCTAACACTGAAGGGAATGGGCAGGGAGGGAGGGAGGGGGGTAGCTGGTTCATTCAGCATCGGTTAAACGTTTTCACAGCGGCACAATGCCGGGGCGGAGTAGGCAGGTGCAAGCCAGGGAGAGGGAGGAATGGAGGGAAAGGGAGAGGTAGAGAGGGAGAGAGGGAGAGAACAACAGGTTGACCTACAACGGACCGTAATCATGTAGCACCATTAACCCCCCGAGACCCCCCACTCTCTGTCTTTCTTGCTTTCTCACTCTTTCTTTCTCTTTCTCTCGCTCCCTCACCAGTGTGGACAAGCTTACTGCCCCGGCACTTGTAAGACCAACCAAGGATACACACACACACACACACACACACACACACACACACACACACACACACACACACACACACACACACACACACACACACACACACACACACACACACACTGGCAGAGCATACAGGCAGAGAGCATGCAGACACACTCACACCTCAGTGGCACATTTGCACTCATTTCACATAGATGGCTAGTCAAGTGGGAGTAAAACACACATTCACGCGCGCACACACACCAACAACAGAGCGGGCATATAATACGTCAAATCACACATGCTAAGATAAGCACTCATGTCATAATATGGACACACTCAAGCACGCACACACACTGGCTTTCTCCTAGCCCAACCAAGTGTGTGATGATCAGTAGGAAGGCTGCAGGACAGGAGGGAGTGTGTGTGTCTGAGTGTCAGTTTGTGTGAGTGTATGTGTGTGTGTCATTCATCTGAGCAGATCTTACTCTCTAAGGCCTGTATGAGTTTATGTGTGTGTTTGTGTGTGTGTGTGTGTGTGTATGGTTCTAGGAGGATGTGTGCGAGGCTAAAAGAGTGTACATTTTAACTAATGGGTTTTCAGGTTTTCGAAAACAGACAAAAGGTGGATATTATTTTTCCTATTATACTTTCAGATAATAATAAAAGAATAACAATAGAAGAAGAAAAGCTCATGATGTGCAGATCCATCTTTGAGAATAATCCAGTTCAAAACGTCTGGCTGGGGGTTTTCGGTCTCTTTTTGATCACTGTAGAGGACAGCAACTCCTTTGGTACTATTCAAAGTTTGCGGTGAATTCCTTGCTTCCTTGACAAAGATCAGACCACCAATAACACTTCTTTAACAAAGCCTCCCCTGAAACAGACCTTGAGTGTGTTGGTTAGTTGAGTGTAAGGCAGTTCATTTCTTTTTATTGCATCAAAAACGCAGCTTGATATTCTCAATCTGTCTGCCTCTCTTTTTACATTTGAAAATGATTTCTCTCTTTTCCACTCTACACTATCCCTCTTCCCTCTCTAGCCTCCACACCTCTTCGTTCCCCAACACACCTGCTGCTCTGGATCCTCCTCTCCTCTCCGTGTCCCATAGGTGATCAATGACCCTGCGAACATGAATCTTCCATTAAAGCTGAGGCAACGAGGTCACGATACACTTCTTAGTTTGCTTCATCGCTTCCTCTTTCCTTATCTTGATGTCTTCCCTGTCTTCTTTGCACATTTCTTTGAACATCTCCTCTTGTCCCTCTCTACTTTGTACCCCTCCTTCCCCCTTTCTTCCATCTCTTCTAGTCTTCTCTTCATACTGCCCATCAGACACAGGCAGATGAGAATTATGAGTCTCTATGCTCTAGCTCTCTCGAGGATTTGCACCGTGTAATACAATATGATGAGCCTCATCGTATGGAGAAATGTGGAGTAGTTTGAAATTCCTGAATGCACATGACCGTGTATTCATCCAGGCAGATACATCACACACGTACATGCACACAGACAGAAGTGGGCCTACGAGTGCGGTACCATTAAGAAAGCAAACAGTGGCTGGAGTCCCATGTCTCCGTCCTTGCTAATTTTGAAATGCCATGTGATATTAACGTAGGCAAATCAGGTCACATCTAGCTCAACTCTGAGTTGACAACCGCGCAATACACTTGGGATTCTTTATCTCTTAAACAGCACTACTTCTCTGCTTCCTTATTGTCATCATGGCTGGCTTCGCTATTCCCAGGACGACATAAAGCGATGATAGACTCTGCACTCTGGGGATTGTTTATTTGATCCAAGATTCAGTAATACACGGTTGGAACTCTAACAGTAAATGTAAGCAATCCATTAGCAGCCATGTAAAACCAGCTACCCGCGAGAAGCCTTAAGATAATTCACTGGGTCCAGTTGCACTTCTGCGCTGTTGTCAAGGAGACTGACCAATGTATTTGCTCAGTGGATTAACATTTTTTTTAATTTTTTTTTTATTCTGAATTATACATTGTTGCATTTGGAGATGTATTTGAATAATTTATTGGCCCTAGTTGTTCTCAGCATGTCAACCTGACCTAAAATGAACACCAAAGGAAGACCTCCACCACAGTTTGGGCCACCAGCCTCATCAGATCAAACTATCTTTACCAGGCTGACTAATATCAGAAAATAAGTGGCTTTTCATCGTGAGTACACTGAAAGAAAACTGCTTTAACTTCACTTACTGATTTATTGTATTTATGCCCATACGTCTATATGGCAATAGTAAAACTGGAGAGCACTTTTTAATAAATAATTAAAGATACAGTAAAATAATTAATAAATGTTAAGGAATAAACCCAATGAGATTAGCCCTCTTGTTTTTGTATACGGGCTTTTGACGAGTGATATTACATTTACGGCCCCAGGGCCAGATAGGGTACCAGGCCGACCACCGACTTTTTCCACAATCAAAATTAAAGGTGGGGTATGTAATTTATTTCAGAAACACTTTTTGTTATATTCCATGGAATGCTCTTAACATCCCGATAGCAATGAATATATTAAATGCTTTGACAATAAATACATAAAAAAAATTCATCTCTGGAAGCCGTAGCGCTGTAATAAGCACGACCAATCGTCTGAGCCGGCCCGGCTAAAATAACTGGATGGCCTACCCGTCTGTCAGCCTTCAATCTGTGCACAAACTTATCTCGTGCCCTCATTGGTCATGTGCGCGCTCGTGTGTGTTGGAGGAGGGGCTCTGTAAGGAAGTTGCAGATTTTTTCCGGCTGTGTATTTTCAAATTCTAGCGCACTCGAGCTGGTTTCTCCAAAATTACCTACCCCACCTTTAACTAAAAACGTTATCTGATAAATATTACACATGTTGTGTTGTATATTGACAAGCCCCTGAACTCCTGTCATTTTCCAAAGCAAGTAAAAAGAATGCCCGACATAAACACAAACTTATAAACATTGATTGGCAGAAGAAGATTGTTTTTGATTTAAAGATTATAGGGAGGATACAGGACTACATTTGTGTTGCACGTTTACAAATGATCATGACATGCATATCTTTGACGTTTCAGGGTCTCTATGAGTTGGTGTGGATTAATACATTTTTAAGAAACATATGTTTATTAGTCCTATGACACAAGGGACCGACATCTTAAACGCCCAAAGATATGGTTACAAGAAAAAAATTGTCTGGAGTGCGTTGCCCTTTAATCAACTTTTATGGAAGGTGTTCGAAAAGGTGTTGAGTGTTGTTTTGATTTCAATGTATCTCATGATCTCAAACGTTGCACATTAATGGGTTTTTTTTAGCCATCTTCAATTACTTATCTCCACTTTTAAGAGTCAGATGGGAACAATAGCCACAGTTCTGAATGTCACACCTCTGAATTTCCTCAGAACATGTCTGAACGCCCACAGTGCACTCAGACTGATCCACATCTGAAAAAATACTCTAATTGTCCCAGATGAGCGGGGAATCCCCTGCTCCTCTACCCCATGCTGCTAGAAATACAATGACTTGTCCTTGTTGTTTATCCAAAGTGGGGAGTTTTAGTTTTGGATAGGCATTTACAGGATTAACCGGGTGCTTCCAAACATTCCTGTGTAATTAGACACCGCCGCTGTCAGTCATGCAGAAGGAAAAAGCTGATTGGCTGAGTGTCAAATGAAACGCTGCCTTTGGGAATGTCCCTGGTGGAGTGTCAGCAGTAAGTCTTTGAGCCCTTGAGTTCACTCACCTCGCCTGCTTTATTCAAAGTCACTGCAAGAAGAAAAGACCTGAGGGTGAACGAGTGTTTGAGTGTGTGAATTTTAGAGAGACAGAAAAAGAAACAGAAATGAATAAAAGAGACAAGGACAATCAAGGAAAGCCATTTAAAGAAAGTCATCATAGCTGTTGGAAACAATTCAAAACATTTTCATCATCAAAATGTGACTGTGATGGCTGGAAGCGAGAGCAAGGAGAAGCAAGAAAAGACAGTGAAACAGAGATGGGGATCGAGCAGATTCACTGATGAGCCAAACACAGAAACAAAGAGGGCAGATAGAGACAGGAACAAGTCAAACTGAAAGGCAGGGGTTTGGGGAGAGGGGGAGTACGAGGACGCATGGGGAGCTAAATGTGGATCATCCGATCTGGATCATATAGTCAGCGCTGATGAATGATAGATGAGCGCTGCATTACCACCCCTCTGGTAAGGAGGGAGGTAGGTAGAAAAACAGCACATAACACACAACAAAACAGTCATGCTTCCCTCTGGAACTTCTTGTCCCTCAGTTGACCCAAACCTAACTGGGGCATCTCTTTCTCTCTCTTTTCATATCTATCCATCTATCTCGTTCCATTTCTTTCTCTCCTTGCAAAAAGAGTGACAGAGTTTGTCATTTTTTCACATGCCTAAAACAAGTTAAGTTCACTGTACAAGGACCTCTTGCGGCCATGTGAATTATGACATTTGTTGTAGACAAGGGCAAAAGCAGACGGCAAAAGTAAAGTAGGTTGGACAGACAGATAAGTCGACAAAGTCTCACAGGAAACCGCCTTGGGTAAAAACATCGTCTTTAGGAAAGGTTCAAGAAACAGTCAGAATTATAAATGTCTCTGAAGTGTGGTGAGATCAACTTCCTTATTGGTCATTGTTTCCCATCATTATGTTTTACTTCCCGATGTGCATCGAGATTAGACAGCTCTTACAGCTCTTTTTATATGCGTAATCCATTTAATGTCTAGCTCTCTTCCCGAATGTAATAACCGCGACAACACAGACAGTCTCAGTCTGTCTGCCGTGCACCGTAAATGTCACACTGAACAATAATGGCAGATGATTGTATGCAGTGATAAAGGCCATGAGATTTTCTGAAGTTATTATGGATATTTTCTTCCAATCAACTACTATAATTCAGATTGTCCATATCATCTGAATTTATACTTTCTACATTGATCCGGATATGTTGCTCAGTGTAAAAAGTCATCATGCAGATCTTTTAGATTTCTATATGCTGACCATTGTTATAATAATAACCAGTATTTGTAGAGCATTTCAATTTCTCAGCATTGCCTAACACCTCTAGGGGTTATTAACTTGCATCAATACCATTAAATGTAACCTTACAATGTGCTGGAACATGCTAAAATAAGATTTTTTCCATTTTAAAATAAAAGAATACTGGATATTTGTGAATTGACTTTAATTTTCTTGTATTCATAAAAGGAAAATGATGAAAAACTAAAATGACGCTAAGTTATAAGAATAGAATAAGCTGTTTGTTTAGCTCCATATCTGTAACAGCAGGCAAATTGGCTGTTTAGCCTGCAGTTGCTAATCTGTTAGCTTGTCTCATCTGAGCTGTTATCTACACACAGTGTCAACACCATTTAGTGACACACACATCCACACAGTTGTATGACGCACGTCACAGCACTTCACCATTTAGCTCCTTATTAGCTCTGCCTACACAGATGCTAATGTTAAGCTAACGTAACACAGGCTTTTAAACCCCCATTGCTGCTCTGCAGGTGTGTTTAGTTCTGTCTGTGTGTGTGTGTGTGTGTGTGTGTGTGTGTGTGTGTGTGTGTGTGTGTGTGTGTGTGTGTGTGTGTGTGTGTGTGTGAGTGCACATTGTGTGTTCCTTGGAGACATCTTTACCTGAGGGGAAGTTTAAGCTTTTATTCAGTTGAATGAGCGGAGCAGGACACTTGCCTTAGGCAGAGCAGACTGGATCTAGAAGAGAGTGGAGGGAAGAGTAGGGGAAAATAAATTCATCCGTCAAATGTAACTTTAAATGTGCAGTGATATACAGCTACTTTTGGTGCTGTAGGTCATTGCCCCATTATTTTCATAGTAATAAATAATAAACAGATAAAGTTGGGCTTAATGTCCCATACCAAGTTACTTTTAAGGACTAAAAGTAGCCTACTTATTTTTGGGCTGCTCAAGAGAGCATTACGGCTCATTTTAAGGTCAAATTCCTTCGACAAATTATAGTTGAGTGGCAGTGCCTTCCCGTGTCCATTCGCGATGTCTCGCTGCCTCGCAGACCCCACGCAGCAAGCAGGAAATGAACCCAGCTCACACTGTCCGCTCCTCGCAGCAGCGAGCCGCGCAACATCCCGCCAACACGGCACCCAGACCCCACGCAGCATTCTCATCTGTTTGTCATTACTGGTGTCATTTTCTGGTTGCTAACGCCATTGTAACTCATATTCACTGATGTTCCGCTGTAATGGTGGTGAACTCATCAGAACAGAACAGAGTGGGCGAGCTGACCAATCAGAGCACAGTGGGCTCATAGGGAAGTGGGGGGGGGCAGGAGCTCCAACAAACCGTTTAGGACAGAGAGTGAATACACATACTATACAGAGATGCTGTATGAGAAACCAATGTGAGTTTGGAACATTGAA
>NW_011338802.1:252868-258480 GCF_000735185.1 Notothenia coriiceps
GAGCGAACAAATAGATAACAAAACGCCAGATCTAGGGAATTAGAAAAAAAACACACACAAAATATTTAATGGCAGCTCCCGGCATGGTTTACCAGAGCGCCGGCATATGCCGGCCCCCGGCCTCCAAGGGATGGGGGGACGAAATGTGATTTCGATGACACCGTAAACCCTTTACTACACTCTCGCGAATCTTTATATACCGGTCTCTCAGTACTTATCGGAATCTGTAAATTAATATTTTTATATAATAAAAAACTACTCGAAATTTGAATGTCATCTTCCACTGTGGCTTGTAAACCACGTAACGTCCACGCGACCAAAAAAACTGTGTTTTCAAGTGTGGGTAAAAAGGCAAGGAAAACCCATTTCGTTCCCTTACTAGAACCCTACGAAAGGGGTTTTGTGCTCCTGATTGAAGGTAATATCGCTCTTTACCGATATTTTTCCTATGTGTGTGTTAATGTGCTGGCCATAATACGATCAAAAGTTGTATACTAATCGACTACTTCGAATTGTTGTCTCAACAACTCTTTGACATTCAAATGACAGCGATACCGTTGCTGCAGTCATCCGGATTCAAGAGGGGAGACGATCATTATACAATGTTTTCGGATGGCCAAGGTCACGGTCCTTGAACACAACACGAGCCTAACGTATCACCACGTGGTATATGTCTCGTCTGACGGGTGCAGTTCTGATGGAGAGCACCAGAACGCACTTCAGATAAGGAGCCGTACACATGCCGCCGTTTTTGCGTGGCTGTGTATTTAGTTGAAAGCCCAGTGGCGATCTGTTCTTATCATAAAGTCAATAACTTTGTTGTTATTACCATCTGGTTAGCTAGCTATGCTAACGAATATAAGAAGCTTTTTCTACAACCAGTAGAAAGGCACATCTTTATATGATCATTATAGTTATAAAAAAACAAGAGAATAAAGTAAACAGGTATAAAATACTATATGACAGTAAAAAAAAGTTGTTATTAATAAACAAGAATACAGTTTGAAAGGGGAGTGATTTGTAAAATATCCATAAAGAAAAAGAAAATCTGCTTCCAGTTCTGTTATGGGTGTTGAGAGGTGTATCCATAGATCTCCTAATGTTGCTCTCAAAGTGCACCAGATTGATGCTTTTAACTTCAACATTTAAAAACAAATCTTCCCGGGGAAGCATGCCCCTGGACACCCCTAGAGGAGGTTGGGTCCCCCCCCCCCACTTAAATCATGTTGACATGGATAGGAAACTAAATACATTTGCACACATCTTGTGTCCATATCTTTCTGTTTTGGTGGTCATGCCACACCGTGCATGCGTGAGTCATGGTCAAATATCTGGATTAAGAGGTTGCTTTTTCTTTGCACAGCATGAAAGAAAGGCCAAATGAATGGGCTGTGATTTTAGTATTTTTAAGCAGAGGTCAATCATTTGTACGGCCCTCGGAGGATGTTGAAAACATGTAAATGGCCCTTGAGAGGAAAAAGGTTCCCCAGTCCTGACGTCTAAGGTGTATATTTCTAAATCTATGGAGTCTTAGGTTGAGCTGATTTTGTTTGTTTGGCCTGGCAGGCTATCCAATTATAGTCACAAATCCAGTTCATTTTGTTCCTGATAGGGAAAAATCTCACTTTCATGGCATTTTTCACTGCAAGCAGTAGGACAAGAAAACCCTACATGATCCAAAAGATGGTGATGCTGTACAAAGTCTATGCTCTGATGAAATTAAATCAGTGTGTCTGGCATGATTTCTAAAGGTACCACCTATATTTTGTACCATTTGTTGAAAAGAATTCTGGCATTTCGAACAACTCTATTTAATGGGATATGGATGTGCATTTTTCTTGTGACCAGGGTGAAATGTTCATCTTTTTTTGGTGTATATGTCATGTACAGTAGGGTGTAGTGGGTATAGAGATGTATTCTGAAAGGTCACAGCAATCATCTGTCCATCAGAGAGGAAGTGTGACGGCTGATTTGGCTGCAGGATCGTAGGATATACTGCAAGACATAGGATTGTGTGAAGTGATGGAGAGATGCTCGGTTAATGTCTGAGATCGCTCCAGAGGCGGAAGAAGTATTCAGATGCTTTACCTGATGAAAGTACATTAATGTCAAAATACTAATAAATAATAAGTCCTGCATTCAAAATCTTACTTAAGTAAAAGTACAACAGTTTTATCAGCAAAATCTACTTAAAGTATAAAAAGTCATCACTGTGCAGAAAAATTGCCTTTATGTGCATTATGCCAACAGGTTTTACATACAGTAGCTGTAGTTGAAAGCAATAATATTAAGTTTAAATAAAAAAATATTAGGTTCAACTTAATATTATTGCTTTTAACAAACCTAATACAGCTATGTGAAATCTGTTGACATACAGTAATACATTTAATTAGAGTTTATTTTTTCAGAGTCCTTGAGTAAATGTACTTAGTTACTTCCCACCTCTAATTATTAACAGTCAAGTTAATATTGAGACATTGTCCACACAAACAGAATGACTGAGAGCAAGACAGCCAAAAGGCCAGGCTGCCGTACAGTGCACACAGACAGACAGGTTGGTGATGGACAGGTTTGACTGACAGGCAGACAGACAGGTCTGTGGCAGCCCAGTCAGCCCCATTATGGCGCAGGGGTGTTCCCTGTACTGTGGAAGCTGTCACTCCTCTATCGCTCCAATGACAAGCCACTCTAGCCGCATCGGGCTGAGAAAGCATGTCATCTTTTTCCTTTCTTCCCCCTCTCGGCGATGTCTCGCTCGATAAAGGAGCAGCCGCGACAACAATAGGAACGACGGACTAGAAAAGGACAGAGAAAGACAGAGAGATGGGGGAGAGGGCGAGAGGGAGACGGGGCGTTTTGACATCTGAATTACATTTCTATCGCCTCAGACACGAGAGAAGAATGGAGGAGAGAAAGAAAGAAAGGAAGGAGGGAGGGAGAGAGGCGGGACGGCAAACCATCACTTAGATGTTTATTTTAACTTCACTGTATTTGGCTGCCACCTAAAAAACTCGAGCCTCTGTGTGCCTGTGACATGTGCTCTTTGAATATGGCTGCAGAGAAGGAGCTAACAGAAAAGTGATATTCGTGTTATTTGACAAGTGTAACAAATGTAGGGGGATTTGGTTTGAATGCAGCTCTTCAACAAACACCAACTTTAAGAGTTTCAGTAAATGCCACACATGAGGCCTGACAAAGGGACGATCTGACAAACATGACAGCAGATTCTGAAGACTGCCGCTCAAAAACGAATAAGAAAAGAGATACTACCTGTGTGTGTGCAGCGAGATACTTCCTCTTAGCTTTGCCTAAGGCCTTTTTTTGTATCACAGAAATATTACTCCTTCATATCAAGTGCTACATTAATGTCAATTGTGGCTCATGTGGTGCAAGAGAACAACAAAAGCCAAGGGGGTAAAGAATGAGCCTCCATCTATTCACTCATTTGGAAGACATTTTCACCCCCTCCTCCATCTTATTATCCCATTCCGAGCTTTTCTCTCGTACTTTTAACTTGTCACATATCTATACTTGTGTGTGCAGCGGCGAGTGTGCATGTGCATATGTAAGTGTGTGTAACACCCAGCCCTCTATAACCTCATTAGAATCTTTCAGGTCCTGCTGTGCGCCCATCCACACACACTCACAGTGCTTTGATTTCTCAAAGTCTAAAGATGTCAATCACCTGCCTCCCCTAGTCAGAGCAGGGGAATTCATACACACAGCCACACGTGCACGCCGCTGAGCACGCACGCACACACGCATGAAATATCCATCAACGTCCTCCTCCCACTCCCCTCCGTCTCTCTCCCGCGTCACTCCCCCTCCTCCATTCCACTATTTGAGAGTAATTTCATGTGCCAGCGTGGTGCATAATACACTTTTAATGGACAACTAATTCTCTGCCATTACTTCGTCAACATGATTACGGGATCTGCCGCTCGCAATCCTGAGGAGTTGGGCCCAGGCTTTTTAAATATACACAAGACATTAATGTCTCTCTATTCAGCTTTACATCAGGGGATGTCAGCCATTTACATAATGCTGCCATTGAGGTCTGTGACAGCCTCTCTCTCCCACTCCCTCGCTCACGCTCTCTCTCTCTCTCTCTTGCCCCGACTCTATTTTTCGACATGATTTCTTTCCACAAAGGGCCTCACTGCCTTTTCCCTTCTGCCTCCCTCACTCTCTCTCCTATTCTATGAATGCTTGCACTTTCTACCAATGTCATGGAATAGAGGGGAGAGAGATGGGGAGAGAGGGGAGAAGGGATTAGGCAAGGTTGATTTTTCTAAAGGGGTGTGAATGGGGAAAGTTGCCTTTCCATCACCTGTACAAAGACAGGATATCAGAGGATAAAAAGGGATGAGTGTATAATTTGACCACTTAAACGGCTAGTTCATTAGGCCTGTCAGGATAGCACTTCTCTGCCTGTCGGGAGGCATGGCAGATATGCAAATCTGTTCCCCGTGGAAGAATCTGTTCTGCTCTTTCTTTTCTGTTTTTTGGGAGGAAAACATTGCATAGACTTCAAAACACATGCATATTGTAAATCATAGTTTTAAAGTATATGTTTTGTTGTCATTAAAAAGGGATTTTTTTTACTTGAATCATTAAATGTTATCTATTTGTATTTTCAAAAAACAGGTTCCTTGAGAAGAAAGTGCTATAAACAGCATTGTAACACAAACAGAAAAGAGGTTTTAAGAGAAAAGCTGCTCAACTAAATACAACTAAAACCAACACGTGGTTCACAATAAACTAAAGAGGGCTACTAATAATACGTGAATACACAAACACAGTGGCCTGGTGACATAGGAAACATATTTTGTCTGCTGGCAGGAAGTTCAGGCGGTGTCTGAAGTCCGACACTGAACATAATAAAAGGCTCCATCCGGGTTTGTTAGGTGTGGGCACCTCCGTGCACAGCCTCGCGTGCAGTGTTTGTACAGTGGGGTCTCCGGCTAAATCAAAGCCACGAGGTTGTTATTGTCCTGACAGGGACATTTCCTATTGAGCTCCGTTTGATGTGTGAGAGCACGCCACTATTGGGCACTAGGGCCAAATACAGGAAGTTGTCTTTCATGTTGTCGGACGCCATTTTGTCAGGTCACGGCAGGTTTATGAGTCTCTCAGGAGCAATGGGAGATTTACCGGAGGTCTATTATTGAAGCGAAAAAAACCATAAATTAAATACCAGATGTATACACAAGTAACACCATTAAAAAGAATTCCCAGCTACATGCCGTTATTGACTGAAGTATCGTGTAACTTGTTTTATACAATACTTGACATGAACAAGCCGGCTCTTTGACCGAAAGTGATAAAACCATGTGAGAATGCTGGAGCTAGCACTGCAGTCTCAGCAGTAATTGCCTCTAATGGAAAGACATATAATAACAAGAGAGTAGGAAGGCCATATACCAGCTTAAGAGTGAGAGTACTTTTCTTTAGAAAATGGATGAAAAAGCCTCAGCAAAGAACTGTGTGTGTGTGTGTGTGTGTGTATGTGTGTGTGTGTATGTGTCTGTATATTTGCCACCGCCAGCACTATAAAAGGCAGTGCTGTACTCACCAGCTGCACATGCACACGAGCACTCACACACACACAC
>NW_011338802.1:258507-271626 GCF_000735185.1 Notothenia coriiceps
CTGTAAAAAGATTGCAATCTAATGTGTAATGGATAGTATCCGCTCTATCATGAGTTTTAGAGATCATTATCGTAGTTGAGAAGAATGGGACTCCCTTCGGCACCCCCAGACTGTAAAACGAAAGCTTCAGAAGTCTGTTATCACTGAAAATGACATTTATCGAAATGTTCAGTGCAACCCAATGCGGATCGTGGCAAACTCAATTGAGGGGAAATTCAGATAAACACACATTTCCTACTTCCAAAACTGAGTTTTATAATGGCGACTGCTCATATAGATGATTGTTTGCTGAGCCGTCTGGCATCTCACAGTCATGAGACAGTGACAGGTAAAAACACAGGCTATATGTCGATAACAGACATTTCCAACTGAAGTAGCTACAGTGCGCATTTCAGAGAGGGGACGGGATGGGAGCTATGACAGATCAACACGGAGCAACTAGAAAGATGATGTTTGCCTATTCAACTGGTGTGCTGACACATGAGCATTGGCATTACACTTTGTCCACTCCAATGGAAACACCTAAACCACAACACTGTTGTTTGTCGAAAGTTACGCGCCACAAGTCTGAAGACCAAAAAGGAACAAATACAGAATAACTTTAGACAACAGCCATGCGCGTAAAACATGGAAAAATCACACACTCACCCTCCACCTTTCTTGTAACCGTCCTCATCTTTGTCTCATTTGTCTCTCTTTCCTCCCCCAACGTGTTCAAGTCTGCTGACTCTCATCCCTTCACATTGCTCCCCGCTCTTTCAAACAACTCTCTCGTCTTCCTCTCTCCTCCTCTCTCTCTGGTGCGTCTGAATAGGCTTGTGCGCGAGAATTCTGTGTTTTCTGGTTCGTGTTGGGGTCAATGGGCAATAGTCGTTGAAGTCAATTAGCTGCAGCAGTGGAGCCCAATTAACAGCAATCAAACAGCCTAATTAAAGAGCTGTGTAGGCCTTAGTAGCACGCACACAGCACACGGCACGAGCCTCTAAGCTAGCACAAGCACAGTGTAGCATGAGCGCCTTGCGGCGGGAGACAGAGCGTGCAGTGGTACACTGTTCACGCATGCATATAGGAACATACAACTAATAAGGATAACATGCACACACAGATACTACACATACCTGCCAATACCTAAGAACACTTAGTATTCATGTGTGACAGTGGACAACATTGTTTTCAACATAAAATGATTTAAATTAGATGCCGCCATATTGTCTGCCCTGATAATGAACTGGGTGTTGCTGTTAACATCTATCTGATGCAATAAAAAAGAAAACCAAAAAATGCCTCCACAGAACTGTGTCTCGGTCTTTGTTTGTCACTTTGAAGCAAAATAATTACAATAAGTGGTGAAAAGTCCATAGTATCCGGTTTACCAAAAGGTAAACCCGTAAAAGTACACCCATGGTATAGTTTTTCATCATAGACATGTATGTAATTATTTCTAAAAAAATTAAAGATTATGCAAAAAAAACATAAAAAAAGAAGATGACATAACATGGTAACCAGGTAAAGTAGGAAAAAAGTAACATTGATTTTATGCCATACAATTGTATATAAAGCACTACAAAGTCCCTAAAGCACAGTATCACTCCGAAAAAGCCATATAAAAGTCATGGAATAGTGTATGTCGGACAACAAACATTTTCACCTTGAGCATATAGACAATCACCTTTTTTAACTGGTCTTGCCTTTTTATAACCAAACAACTTCCGCAGAAAACGATTATCTTCCCTACCAACAAATTGATAACCAGTAAACTGCAGGACAGACAGGAAGTCGGTGTTGGCACTCTGACGCCTTTCCCTGCTCCTGCACAGCAGAGCTTTCAGGGAATAGCAGCGCCAGCGACCGCAACATACAATAAAGTGCTCAGCTTCTGCCTTACCCCTGGGCGACTTGTGTAAAATCACTGGCAGCAAGGGCACAAACGCGCACTACAGCAAAAAGACCAGTTCTCACACTTCTCACCCTGGCTTTGACCGGTTCAGACTGCATTCGTGAGGCGCGCTGTACAGGTATCGCCAACAGATACGATACCAGTAAACAAAACAAGCTACCATTTGAAACTAAAAGAAAACACACATTGCAGAGCCACATTAAACTGGCTCTTCTATCCATTGCCAATATTTCGGGGGGGTTGCATAATTGTGCCTGCACAGACTTAGTCTCAACCCATTGGAGCCGACAACAAAGAGAGAGCGCGGAGCAGGGAGCGTGACAGATGACAGTCTGCCGGCCAAAGGCGCTAGGACTCAGAGGAGCCGAGCATTGTCCTTCTGCAGGATAAACCATAAAAAGCTGAAGCTCAGAGTCTAAACTCATTGGCGGGAAGTGGCTGCACATCATAGAAATCAGGGGCACACACACCACACACACACACACACACACACACACACACAACACCACACACACACACACACACACACACAGCACACACACCACCACACACACACACACACACACACACACCACACACACAACACTCAGACAGAGTTACAGGCATAGACACATGGGATTTCATAAGAAAATTAGAAAATAGGCCACCCTTTATTCTCATTACTTAAAGCTCAACATTCCTTATTTCAGAAATAACACACACAAACAACACATTCTCTCACACCACACACACACACACACACACACACACACACAACACACACACCACACCACATCACACACACACACACTACACACCACACACACACACACACAAGCTACACACACACACACAGCACACACACACACACACACACAACACACATTCCCTCATCACTCACGCACATCACTCTCACAAGGTTGGGTTATTTGGCTTAGGGAACACTCAGCTCTATTCAATCAACACAGAGTACAGGAAATAATCAGCTAAAGGTAAGATTGCACCGACATCTTGGCACATATGGACGGGAAAGTGTGTGGAGTGTATGAGCCAAGTGTGTGTTGTAAGGATGAGTGCATCTGTTGAAAACCCTAGACCAACCGGACGTAGTTGAAGGCAAAATGCCCTTTTGTCGCAGAAGGATTAGGTGTGGAGCATAATCTATGTACATTATCCACCTAAGGAGGCAGACAAGTGGCTAAGGTGGAGTATTTACCGTCCTCCAGACAGAATAGCCAGAACATTTCCGAACAGGTGCAATGCACCCTGTAAGCTGACATAGAGGAAAACTGTGAAAACGTTTAATTAATGTTGACTAATTGTGATACTTTTAAACCTAAAAATGTCCTTTATAATGATGTCCTTCTGTTTCATTAAAAATTCAGATTCAATTGAGTTTTTCTCAGAGCCATTATACATCCTCATATAACAAAATACATTCAAATCTATTACATTGGTCTGAGACCCTTAAAGGTACACTGAAACGTTGACTTTAATTGCATGTATTATGTCAAAAGATTTCACAAAAGGTTAGTTGGCAAAGTTTAAATACAAAATAACAGCTTTATAATATGTAATATCATTAGTAATTATTGAAACTAACCTTATTCGAAATCAGTGGACATAATGCATTTAATTAAAGTCAAAGGTTTGGTTTTTTAAGTGTATTGAAATCTGAAGGTTCATAATGTTATTATTTTTATGGAGATCTCTTATATTTTTTATTAGTTTCACTCTTTGAATTGTGGATTTTACCCCTTGAATATGTATTTTGTTTACACATGACACAGTTTGATAAGGGAACACACTTGTTTTTGTATAGTTTACAGCTAATAAACATAGAAAAATGTGAGGCAAGGGGTCACAAGTGTGTCTGGGGGATACAAGTCAAAAAGCCTGGATAACTCTGGTGGTGAGGTTATAGTGACATCTTTTAGTATCTATCCATCAATGCAATCATGGCCAAAAACCTTTTTTTTCTCCACTAGTGAAGTAAGTGATCATACAAAACCTGAGCCTTTCAAAAGTATGCTTGTCAGACTGCACTTAGTGATACAAAAAAAAATCGGATGTTTTGAAATACTAACTGATTTCACCACTGAATGGGGTAAAAGTGTAGCAGTAATTCACTGTAAAAATGTAGGTTATGCACTCAAACCCGGGACTTGTAACAATAGCTGTCTCTGCGTGTGGTTGAATTGGACCGGTGTTTTTCCGTGGGTCCGGGGCCCTAAGAGTCGCTGGCAGAGTGCCGGGCTGCGGCCTCGTTGACCTTCAAAGCAGAGACGAGGGCCCTCTCCATCCCGCCAGCACCACTTGTGGCAGGAAGAGAGGCTTGTTGACTGGCCCCTAATGGCCCCCTGGCCCACGGGAACATGGGTCGGCAGGTTAGAGCTGTTGTCCTGGTGACCAAAGACACATAGGTCAAAGAGAGGTGGGGGGTGGGAAGGGGGGGTGCAGGTGAGGAGGAGAGAAAAAGGACAGATGGGAACATTGATAATAGGATTATAAATAAAGGTTTGTCAAGATTTTGTGATTCAGACAGACTCATTTGTTTTAAAAGTCCCTTAAGTTGCACATGAACTTATGCTCAACTAAGTACATGTTGATATCCAACTGCACTTCATATTCTACCTCATACCGTTTTTATAGAACACCTATTTATTTCAACTGCACTGATAAATACATGTACAATAACTTATTTATTGACTTGTTTACATTTTTTTACTGCCTTGACCGTATTGTTCATGTATTTGTATTTGTATGGTAATTTTGTATCGTTTTGTAAGCCTACTGTTCAATGTATCATAGGTCCAATTTTTTGTCACTTTATTGTACATTAAAGGTTTTTAGCTTGTATTGTCAAATTATACTTATACGGTCTGTTATGTGTGACTGCACCATTGGGAATGCTTGGAATTTCGCTGTACTCTGTGTAGTGACAATAAAGGAATCTAATCTAATCTAAAACATGTCGCCATATTATCTGCCTGCTCTTAACATGATGTCGGATGCAAAAAATAAAAACCAAAAAAAAAGCCTACAGGAAACTGCTACTGTCGTTGTTGTGTAATTTTCTTTTTGTGTAGCACACATAACATAGAACTGTGTTTCTTTGTATGGCAGAATACAAAATAAATTATCCTTTAAACCTTGTGTGTCCTAAAGTTACTGTAAAATATGTCGCAAAAAGTCAAAGCATATTATGCCATAAAAGGTCATTGTAGAGTATGTCATAAAGAAACTTAGCACACTATGTCTCAAAAGTTTTACTAGATGGTCAATACAATCCTAGTGTATTAAGTTAAATATCAGATAAAAGTGTAGTTTGTAATAAAAAAGTTATATATATCCAAAGGTTTTATTGAAAGTCATACAGTAGAATGGTTTGTCAAAAAAGTCAGAGAAATGTGTTATATTATGTTGCAAAAAGTCACATAAAAAGTCATAGTAAGGAGGTATGACATACAAATCATGGCATAGAAAGTATAAAATAATCATTTATTTGTATGCCATAAAAAAGGCATAAAGCACGACAAAAGTCAAAAGTCCTGCTTAATTGTATCATCTTTTTTTTTCTTTTTAAACCCACAGAACAAGTTCACCATGTTGTGCTAAAGACAATACTGAACTATGCAACTGCTTGATTGGTAGCTGATGTTTCACATTGGCTCTCTTTCTAATTAAATAATGTTTATTTATCTGTCCCACAAAAAACTGATTGTTCAGTCTTAACATTTGTTAAACTTCCCTACTCCTAAAAACATGACCCTCTTTGCTTAACCCCTAAAATAAAGCAGCTTAAACAAATTGTAAACCCCAAATCTTTTGAGCATGAAGAAACAACCTGTCATCAAAAACTGAATATCTGTGTTTTCCCTCTTGACAGTTACGAAAAGCAGTAGTAGGCCTATAGTAGTTAGAGTAGTGATATATTATTATGTACTTTACAATGAAGAACTACAAAATACCAGTTATCTAGTACTTGTAAATATTCAAAATTGACCTTAAGATAATCTTTAAACCCTGGTGTGGTAGAGCTTTCATTGAAATATAAACAAAGGCACTCTTTCTAATCTTACTTTAGGAATAGTCATCACATTTAATGTACTTTAGGAGGGTTTCTCTGCTGGCAAAAACAGTAGCGGGTCATTTTTTACAACACAAGCGTTAAGCGGCTAACAAAGTCAGACAATAGCAGAGAGGAGCTGCTTGTATGCAGAGAGGCAGGTGTTAAATCAACCCGGCTCCTACAGCGGCTAATGTCAGCCCTCTGCTATTAAAAGTGGGGTAAACACTGCCACGAGAGACTGTCAATATTTAAAGCAAAGACTCTTAACAGACACAAAACGCTTGTGTCATTCTATACATCTCGCGGGCTGTTTCCCGCTTTCTCTCTCCGTCTCTCTCGCTTCCTCCCAGCCTGACCTAATCAGTGATAAGTTGAGTGCTTTTGTCAACAGCACAGCCCCTTAATTAGCAGCTATAAGCTCATGTGTAAGCATCACTGTACTGTGTGAATGTTCATGTGTGTGCGTATAATGTATAGCTAGCCTCCAGATTGACCTCAACTCCACGCCAATCAGTCAGCTAATAAGTGAACATATAGTCTCCTGCGTATCCAGATGGAGAGGTTTAATGGGTATTAGACTTGGAGGGGCTGAACAGGTAAGTGAGGATAACTCAAAGCTGACTATGAAGCCAGCAAAGCTCGGAAACAACAGATGGGAGTCAATGCACAATTCGATTTGTGTGTTTGCGTCTGTTAAACGTGTCTACAACGGAAGAAAGTTGTTGTTTTAAAAAAGAAATACACACATATTTCCCAGTCTGTATAAACGGTATCCAATTCCATCCAGCTCCAGATGAATAATACAGAATTTCACCTCCACATATTTCTCAATTCCTTCTCCTGTAATAGAAAACATTATTGTCGTCAAGGCCAGCATCAGGTGTGTGTTTGTGTGTGTGTGTGTGTGTGTGTGTGTGTGTGTGTGTGTGTAGCTCCCACTCTGCCATGTCAACTCATACTCGATGGCTTTCTAAATTTGAAAAAAAAGGAGAAAAAAATGCTCTCAGGGACTTTGCTGCATTCCACTTCATGAGCACAAACAAACGGACCAAAAAGTCATTCTGGAGGGGGGGGGGAGTGGGAGGGGGAGACCAGAGAAAGACCCTTAAAAAACAGAGGGAGATAAAGAGGAGAAGGGGGGGAGAAAAGGAAGCAGGAAGGCAAGCAGACGGTGCTGAAAAACCAAAGTGACTCCACTACCGATAATGAGCGGATCATTTAAAAAGCCCTCCTCAAATTGCCTCGAGGAGTAGAAGAGAGAGGAAAAGGCTTGAAAGGTTTTGAGAGATTTTGGGCGATGGACGAAGTGGTGAAGGGGGGGGGGTTACAAGATGGAGCAAGGTACGGGTAAACATGTCGGGCTGTCGAATACACACCTACTGTACGCTCACACAGTTCACTGAAGTATATGGCTTTTGAATCTGTGTAGGCTGCAGGTCAAACTGTCAGGCATGTAGTCGACCACCTGAGCCCACCTGGCACACACCATCTGTACCTATGAATGAGAAAAAGTGTGTGTGCAAGCCTGAATGTACCATCTGCACAGGTTTTGACTGATTTAATGAATGTATGACCAATTTTATACTGTCAAATCTTTCCCATCTTCACTTCAGCCTTCAAACTAAAGACCACCTAAAGCGTAGCCTGAATCCTTTTACATAAAAATAAAACACGGAATGCAAATTTCCAGTGTTGTGAAATTAAAGTAAATTAAATACAAAGGATAAACAAAAACAGGCAACCCATTTTGCCCAAATCAAATTAAATTCCTCTTTATTTGACCTTGTACTTCAAAAACGAAAATGAAGATGTGTGAAGACTTTTTTGGGGAGGCTCAGAAATTGAGGCACCAATTACGTGTGTTAGGGCAGAGACTGCGTTGATATACATTATGTTAGTGAACGCGCGTGTGTGTGTGTGTGTGTGTGTGTGTGTGTGTGTGTGTGTGTGTGTGTGTGTGTGTGTGTGTGTGTGTGTGTGTGTGTGTGTGTGTGTGTGTGTGTGTGTGCAGAGTTACCGCAGCTGCATTTGCTACCATAAGGTGGGTAACAGGTGTGTGTCCAGATGTCCAAAAAGCTGTGTGTGTGTGTGTGTGTGTGTGTGTGTGTGTGTGTGTGTGTGTGTGTGTGTGTGTGTGTGTGTGTGTGTGTGTGGGGTAGTAATGGTCAGGTCTGTAATTTGCCACCGCCAGCACTATAAAAGGCAGTGCTGTACTCACCAGCTGCACATGCACACGAGCACTCACACACACACACTTCTATTTAGCCCCTTTTATAAGAGAGAAAAGAGAAGATGATAACAATAGAGAAACGCGGTTATGAGTCCACGCTAGCGGCTTTGTGAGACTTAATAAGCTAAAGAGTGAAGTTATTGTGACAACACGCTGACAATGACAATGCTAACATGCTGATTCTTAGCAGGTAGCAAGCTTTACCAGCTTATCCTTTTTAGTCTTGCTTGTTAGAATGCTCATATGTTCATATTAGCACACAATAAATGACAGGTAAGGAATATGTTTTCAGGTATTCAACTGTTCATCTTGCGCCATCATCACATTTTGATAGGGTCACTAAATTATTACTACATTTACGGCATATTTAGTTCAAATAATCAAGAATGTCTGAAACCAAATGTCATGGCAATACATCTGATAGTGAACAATATTCTACTCCCAATAAAGTCAAACTGCTAGTGGCCCTAGAAAAAAAGTCAGGTGACGATCAGATGGATTTAAGCAAACTTTTAAATAGATATGTGGAAACTGTGACTCCTTTTGGATAAGATAGGTTAGTGAGTCACCAAATTCATAAGGATTCATCCTCTGGGGACTTTAAATGTATAGTGACATATTTGTAAATACTTTTGGTTGAAAAACAGTCTAACCACCAACATTACAATCCCTAAACCCCACTGCTGGCATGACAAAAAAACTAATTCAACAGTACAATACAGTACAAGTGATACCTATTTCTTAATTATTCTCACAATATATATTATGCTTCCAAGCTGTAATAAAGATTGAATTAAATGTGTTAATGTAAGTTATCCGCTTATATAGTTTTAAGTCATTATCTATTGGAAAAGGGACTCTTCGGCACCATGCTGTAAAACTAAAGCTTCAGAAAGTGTTTCACTGAAAAGTGACATTTATAGAAATGTTCAGTGGCAACCATGATGTGGAAAACTAATTGAGGAAATTCAGATAAAAACATTTCTCTTCTCAAAATGATTTTTTATAATGCGACTGCTCATATAATATTGTTTTGCTGAGCGTTGGCATCTCACAGTCTGAGACAGTGACAGGTAAAAACACATGCTATATGTGATAACAGACATTTCAATGAATAGCTGAACAGTGCCATTAGAGAGGGGAGGGATGTGGAGCTATGCAGATCACAGAGCAATAGAAAGATGATATTGCTATTACTGGGTGTTGACACATGAGATTGCATTTACATTTTCATCCAATGGAAACCTAAACCCAAACTGTTGTTTGTGAAAGTTAGCCACAAGTCGTGAATACCAAAACAGTAATCAATATACAGAATAACTTTTAGAAACAGCATTGTAAAACATGGAAAAATCTAACATCTCACCCTTTCTTTAACACCTCCTCATTTCTCTTTGTCTCTCTTTTCTCTCCTCACAACGTGTTCAGCTGCTGACTCTCATCCTTCACTTGCTCCCGCTTTTCAAACAACCCTCTCTCTCTCTCTCTCTCTCTGGTGCGTGAATAGGTTGTCGGCAAGAGAATTCTGTGTTTGTGTTTCGTGTTGTCAATGGCAATAGTGTTATCAATTAGTGCAGCAGTGGGAGCCCAATTAACAGCATCAAACAGCTAATTAATAGAGCTGTGTGAGTTAGTAGCGCACAACAGCACACTGCATGACTCTAAGCTAGCACAAGCACAGTGTAGCATGAGCGCTGCGGGGGAGACAGAGCTGTGCAGTGGTACATGTTCACGCATGCATATAAACATACATACTATATAAGGATACATGCACACACAGATACACACATACCTTCATACCTATAAACATTAGTATTCTATGTGGATGGACAACATTGTTTTCAACATAAATGATTTAATTTTAAGATGCCGCCATATTGTCTGCCCTGATAATGAACTGGTGTTGCTGTTAACATTATCTGATGCAATAAAAAGAAAACCAAAAAAATGCCTCACAGGAATGTGCTTCTGTCTTTGTTTTGTCACTTTCTTTTTGTGAAGCAAAAATTATACAATATAGTGTTGAAAAGTCATAGTATGGTTTATCCAAAAGGTAAACGTAAAGTACACCATGGTATAGTTTTTCATTATAACATTATGTAAATTATTTCATAAAAAAATTAAAGATTATGTCAAAAAAAAAACATAAAAAAGAAAGAATGACATAAACATGGTATAGGAAGTATAGAAAAAAGTAATTGATTTGTATGCCATAAAATTGTTATAATAAAGCACTACAAAAGTCCTAAAGCACAGTATATCCGAAAAAGCCATATAGAAAGTCATGGAATAGTGTTATTCGGACAAAACAAACATTTTCACCTTTAGCATTAGACAATCCACTTTTTACTGTCTTTGCCTTTTTATTAACCAAACAACTTCTCCAGAAAACATTATCTTACCCTAACAACAAATTGATAACCCAGTAAAACTGCAGGACAGACAGAAGTGGTCCGGTGTTGGCACTCGTCTCCTTTCTGCTCTCTGGCACAGCAGAGCTTCAGGGGAATCAGGCCAGCGACCGCAACAAATAAAGTGCTCAGCTTCTGCCTCTACACCTGGGCACTTGTTTAAATCAGCTGGCAGCAAGGGCACAAACTGCACTACAAAAAAAAGTTCTCACTTCTCGCATGGCTTGGATCCAGGTTAGACTGCATTCAGTGAGGAGGTGTACAGGTAACCACAGATATGATACCAGTAAACAAAACAATTACCATTTGAAACTAAAGAAATACACACATGCAGAGCTACATTAAACTGGCTCTTCTGAGTCATGCCAATATTTCGGGGGGGTTGCAATAATTTCTGCACAGACTTAGCTCAACCCATTGGAGCCGACAACAAAGAGAGAGCTGGAGGCTAGTGGACTCTTGACAGATGACAGTCTGCCAGGGCCAAAGGCTAGACTCAAGCAGGAGCCGAGGATTGTCCTTCTGCAGGATAAACCATAACACTGAAGCTCAGAGTCTAAACTCATTGGCTGGAGAAGTGGCTGCACTCATGGAAAATCAGGGGCACACACACACACACACACACACACACACACACACACACACACACACACACACACACACACACACACACACACACACACACACACACACACACACACACACTCAGACAGATTTACAGGCATAGACACATGGGAATTCATAAGAAAATTAGAAAATAGGCCACCTCTTCTATTCTCATTACTTAAAGCTCAACATTCCTTATTTCAGAAATAAACACACACAAACACAGACACACACATTTTCTCTCACACACACACACACACACACACACACACACACACACACACACACACACACACACACACACACACACACACACACACACACACACACATTCCCTCAATCACTCACTCACTCACTCTCACAAGGTTGTGGTTATGGCTTAGGGAACACTCCAGCTCTATTCAATCAAACAGAGTACCAGGACTGAATCAGCTAAAGGTTAATTGCACCGACATCCTTGTGCACATATGGACGGGAAATGTGTGTGTGTGTATATGTGCAAGTGTGTGTTTGTAAGGATGAGTGCATCTGTTGAAACCCTAACCCAACCGGCGTATTGAAGCAAAATGCCTTTTTGTCGCAGAAGGATTAGTGTGGACATAATCTATGTACATTTCCACCTAAGGAGGCAGACAAGTGGCTAGTGGAGTATTTACCTCCTCCAGACAGAATAGCCAGAACATTTTCCGAACAGGTGCATGCCACCCTGTAAGCTGACATAGAGGAAAACTGTGAGAAAACGTTTTATTTAATGTTGACTAATTTGATACTTTTAAACTAAAATGTCCTTTATAATGATGTCCTTCTGTTTCATTAAAAATTCAGATTCAATTGAGTTTTTCTCAGAGCCATTATACATCCTCATATAAGAATAATAATCAGCAAACTGTGCAAACAAATACATTCAAATCTATTACATTGGTCTGAGAGCCCTTAAAGGTACACTGACAACGTTGACTTTAATTGGCATGTATGTAAATCGTCAAAAAGATTTCAGCAAAGGTTAGTTGGCAAAGTTTAAATACAAATAACAGTTATAATATGTATATATCTTAGTAACTTATTGAAACTAACCTTACTTCGAAATCAGTGAGGACCATAATGCATTTAATTAAAAGTCCAAAGTTTGGTTTTTAAGTGTATCTGAACCATCGAAGGTTCATAAGTTATTCATTTATGGAGATCCGTTATATTTTTTAGTAGTTTCCACTCTTTGAAATTGTTGCGATTTTACCCTAAATATGTAATTTTGTTACACATGGACAGCAGTTTGATAAGGGAACAGCACTGTTTTTGTATAGTTTTACAGCCTAATAAACATCAAAAATGCGAGGCCCAAAGGGGTCGGCAAGTGTGTGGGGTTACAGTTCAAAAAAGCTGTGATAACTCTCGTCGGTGAGGTTATAGTGAGCATGCTTTTAGTATCTATCCATTTCAATGGCAATCATGGCCAAAACCTTTTTTTTCTCCCACTGCTGAAGTAGTGATCATACAAAACTGAGCCTATTCAAAAGTATGCTTGTCAGATGCAGCTTAGTGATACAAAAAAAACGATGTTTTGAAATACTAAGCTTGATTTCACCACTGATGGGGGTATAAAGTGGTAGCAGTAAGTTCACTGAGTAAAGAATTTAGGGTATGCAGCTCCAAATCCGGGACTTGTAACAATAGCTCGTCTCTGCGTGTGGTTGAATTGGACCGTGTTCTTTCGTGGGTCCCGGGCCCTAAAGAAGTCGCTGGCAGAGTGCGCGGGGCTGCGGCCTCGTTGACCTTCAAGCCAGAGACAGGGGCCCCTCTGCCATCCCGCCAGCACACCCAACTTGGAGAAGAGAGGCTTGTTGACCTGGGCCCCTAATGCCGCCCCCTGGCCCACGGGAACATGGGTCGGGCAGGTTAGAGCTGTTGTCGCTGTGACGCAAAAGAC
>NW_011338802.1:271634-279670 GCF_000735185.1 Notothenia coriiceps
AGTCTGTTCTTCTTCTCTGTCTTCCGGTTGTTGCCTCTTTTGAATGAAGAATACACACTACCGCCATCTGCTGGTAAGGAGAGTTTTTGCCACTCACGCATGCGCAGTTCGTACGTGTTCGGCCGTTTTCGTTCGGAGATACGGCGACATAACAGTAATGGCCGGGGTCGGCGAGTTCTCTGGTAACTGCTTGGTGTGTCAGGGCCTTAAGGCCTGAGTGACTTGACTTGGACTATCCTTGACACCTGAAAGTTAAAGTTATATAGTACTGGAAAATAAAAACTGATCTGGTCTAACATTACATTTTGTTACTTTGCCAGTGCCTGTTAAGCCCTGAGCCTGTTTTTCATGTTCCAGGCTCGAAAATGACATTCCCAGAACAAATTGCCATATCTTCCCTTCTAAACGGGTTAAATTAATAATCTTTTTTCTCAAAGCAAGGTTACATCTGTGAGTTGGATGTATAAATGTCGGAATCAATATAGATGATTTTATTTTGAAGTAAATTTAGATTGAACACAGTGAAAATATGTAAATTATAGTGTCGGTCCAAAATAAAATAATTACTTATAGTGAAAACCACCCTTGAATGATGGGATGGGAGACTAAAAGCTTTAGGAATCCAAACTACAACATATAATAAGTACCCTGTATCAAGATTGATGCAAAACAAGTGAAATGTGACCTTTTTAGAGATATTTAGCAGAAGAAAAACACTTCTGGGGTTATTTGGGTGAATTTTTCATATCTCTGGGCCCCCTTGGTCGATTTTGATGATTGACATCTCTTTTTAACCGATAGAGCCAATGGAATCGAGGGAAGGTTCCACATACACACACGTTACCAAATAAGGAGTGAGAGTGACGCATAGCCAAAACCGGAAGCTGCGATAACTCTGGTGGCTACCATTAGCAGCTAACTTTTACTCTCCGATTTTTACATAAAAATGGAATTATGGATTATAAAAATATTTTTTTCAAAGTGACAGACACATTCAATTAACCTATGGATTAATCCTCAGCCACGTTTTTTCTCGTTTTAATGCCATTGAACACGACTTTTGATCAGAATAACAGCTAAAGTGAGACGATGTCCCGTTTTTGCTCCGTAATGCTACGTGTTGTGATGTCTGTGTTTGCGTCCCCTGTCGCGAGTTCTGATCAATCAGTGATGATACTATCCTATATAATCTGTGGAGTCTCAGCTTTAATCAGATCGCTCAGGGGTCATTTAGATGCTTCTTATGAGACTTGTGTTTTGTTTTCGTAAAAATTGTTTGTATCGTCAGTTAGCTGAGATTCTTCCCGTTAATCTGGTATAACACATTAATAGATTTTTAAATATTAAGATGCCCTGAGACACAGTGTCGTGAAAAAAAAAAAAAAACCTGTCGAAGTGGTCTTTGGGGCTTAACAGCAACAAAGCTTTAATAAATCCACTTTTCTCCACCTAACCAACAGAAAAAGCAGACG
Source organism: Notothenia coriiceps (assembly GCF_000735185.1). Lineage (NCBI taxonomy): Eukaryota > Metazoa > Chordata > Actinopteri > Perciformes > Nototheniidae > Notothenia > Notothenia coriiceps. The sequence goes on from NW_011338802.1 coordinate 273,107, forward strand.
ATATATAGCATAGATAGTAACTAGCTGGGGATAGGCGAAAATAGTCAAGTATTTGGCTGATAAACAGCAGATATATTTCCCACAGGAAAATATGCAATTAAGTCATCTTTAAAAAAGGTATAAACTACTACTAAGAACAGGAAAACACGAGCACACACAGATATGTCTAAATCGTTGTGGTGCGAGTTTGTGACACTGTGCATTGAGCTTTTTCTGTCAAAGTATTAAATTAAATAACTCTTACGTGCATGAAGGTTGCTAAATCAAATTCAAAATAATTTCAATGTTAAAAAGAATGTGTCGTCCTTCATCTTCCACCCCTCACTTCCTCCCAGTCTGCACTCTTTCCCTTATGTCCTATTCTTCCTCCCTGTGCTCGCCTTTCTCCCCCTCGCCTCTTTTCCTCCCCTCTCCATCTTGACACAGTGCACTGAGCCTAATCGTGGATAATTGGGTGGGAGGGGCAGTGGGCCGGCCCTGCCTTTGTGTGCAAAGGGCAAGTGGTCAAGTTAATGGGGCCCTTGTGTGGAGCAGGGAGCACTCTGTCTCTCTTTCTCTCTGTTCGATCACTCACTCGGCCAGTCAATCTCAGACTCTCAGTCAGCTTCTCTTTTCTTTCACGGCTGAAGCTTTTTTCCCCGCTGCTTCGATCTAGTTTTACCTCATTTCCAGCGGCCTCACTTCTCCTCTACCTAGCAGCCTTTCAATGTGTCCCATTTCTTTTCTCTCCTCTTCTTGTCTTTTTCAGCTTTTTCTATCTCTTCTCTCTGTCTATCTAGCAAAGTGTTGGGGAGGAGAGAACAGACCTCTTTAAAATATCAAAAGACAGATCAGGAGGCCTCGGCGTTCCCTCCCTTTCTCCCAACTCTCCCTCCTTCTGACTGATAAACAGAAGAGTGAGCCTGCAGGATTAGCTGCTGTGTACTGCCTTCCCTCCCTCCTTTATCCCGCTCTCTTTTCTTCCTGTGGAGGGGTAGACTGTTGACTGGGCTTGATATATATGTGTGTGTGTGTGTGTGTGTGTGTGTGTGTGTGTGTGTGTGTGTGTGTGTGTGTGTGTGTGTGTGTGTGTTACCTTGTCTGGCACCAGCTTAGCCTGCAGGAGGCCATTGTGTTTGAAACACAGGCCAGAGCCGATCAGGAGGACCCAAAGGAAACTTTATTATTTGTGAACATTTAACACTGAATTGTTAATAATAGAACACACACTCATGTTTAAACAAGCAGCTTTGTCAATCAGCTCCATGAAATAAGCCTTTGTTATTATAATAATCATTACAGAAAATCTAATAACAGCATTTGGACGGAGAATATATGGTGTCTTTTTTGTTGTTGTGAAAAGTAATTCAATTTATTTGTAAAAATTAAAATGCTTTTGCTATTGTGTTCAACGCTGTAGCGAAATGTGTTAAATGTTGCTTTGTGAATCTTCTGAATCAATTTAAAAATGGAAAAAAGAATAGTGGCCCACATTTCTTGAAGAAAGTTTCTTTATTTTCATTCTTTCACAAAAAACACACCCACCCATAGACAGCAAATCACAACATTCATTACCCATTGATTACAGTGAAGCAGAGAGAAGAAACTCACTGTTGGCCATGTCCACACTTAAGAGGATACATGAAAAATATTTAATTAAAGAATACTTGTTTGTGTTTCTTTTGTCATACCCTCAGAACAATACAAATCACAAGATAATTCTAAATCAATATTTAATAAGTATTTGGAATTTGAGTGTCCTTATGCAGTGAAATGCGACAGGAAAAGCTCCAACTTAAGTCCATTTTACACTTCCTTATAGTTCTGTTTTTGGTTAAAAAGATAAATTCAGAATGGTTAGAAGTACTCCAATTCAAAGGTGATCTGGATTAGTGTGGACATGCCCTGCAAATGACCAACAAATCTGTTTGATAACTCAAATCATAGCCTAACAGAAACATCCCACAACACATACATCTGTTGGAATAAAACATTCCTGTGTGATGTTACCCACGGTAGTACTCTGCTGCAGCACTCTCTCTGAATAACACTGACTGTCAGTGTTTCCTGCTGATGTCACAGTGAGAAGTGTCCGCGCACACAGTACGAATATCACGACAAGAAGTGACCAAATCACCGAGTAAAAAACGAGAAGCCACTGCAAATCATGGGTGCACCCGGAGAACACTTTGCCAAAAATAGAGGCAGTAATGTTGCAAGAAGCAGCAACGCAGAGCGGAGAACAGTGTTGCAAAATGACATCACTGTCTGTCAGTAGTGGTGATGTCACACTACACAGTGATGAAGTCACCGTGGAGATGGTGTTAGCCCGCAGATATCAAAGGTACACAGCAAAATGCAATACAGATACAAATGTAATTAAACACACTTTGCAATAGGAACATTTCTGCACTGCAAGTTCTCAAAGCATTGAGACCACTGGTAAAGCTGACTTCATTTACTTTTCTGAGTACACACAGGGAATACCTCCCATATCTGAAGGTGGATTATTTTATTCAACATGAGGGGTGTAAACAGCAGCCATGGGGAGATACTGCATAGCTTCTTGGCTGTTGCATACAGCAATGGATCACAGTGAAAAATGGAAAACACTTTACTAGTGATAGGTACAACTTTAGGCCACTAGGACACTTGGCGTTTCTTTGATACCACAAGAAACAGGAAACGGCTGAATACATGGAAAAATACCTGAGTAAACTTGTGCTGATAGATAATAAAACCAACAGACAATGGAAAAGCATTAGGTCGGATGTGTGAAAGTTTTTGCTCTTGAGGCTATAAAGAGAGTATTTGACTTTCAAGAACTAAGGTTACATACAGTATAGGTAATCAATTTGAAATCAAAATCTAACCCCGGATGTCCACTGGATGTTCAAGCAGTGTGTTTTCAAGCAGCAGTAGTAGTAGTAACTTTGTGGTAACATATGCTTTGTTTTGTTTTAGCTACCTTGTGCAGCAAGCCATATTTGCTTTCTAAGAAATTGTAGCATTCAGACTTATTCCGAGTGGTGACATAAAAAAAAGCAAGGCAAACAGTTTTGCTGTGAATGTATAAAGACAAATAAAATACCATAACAATATGAATAAAGGCACTGCTTACATTTAAAAGTCAATGCAGCACTTCCTAGATCCGTTGAGCATGAACTTTGGTGCCACTGTCATGGAGGCAGTGGCACAGCAGCGTGATGGCAGCAGACACTCAGTGGACATCGGGGGTAAGAGACCATTAAGTGGTCTGCAAAGTAATCCTGCTCTGTACAACATACCATATAACCTTCAATCTATTGCACAGTATTGGGGTCAGTATTCAATAAATGCAAGTATTAGGAGTGATAACAACGTATGTGCATGTTTTCTCTCCTGGTCGCTTTTCAAACACTTCCTGAAAAATTCAGAATAATACGAGCTGCTGCCACATTAATTGATTGTTGCTTGCTAAGTCACTTTAAAGAGTAAAATGTTTGTGAGTGAATAGATATAGCTGTGTAAAATGTAATTACAATGTAATGCGCACTTCTTATATGCGTGACGAAATGTTCTTCTACTTTGCAAGCTGTAGCTCCCAGGCAGCAACAACGTCTGATGGTGCTGTAATATGTTAATGTACTGTTGTAAGTAATGCACAAAAGAAGTTCTTAATACTGACCTCTGACTGGGATGAATGAGTTGTATTAGAAGAAATGAAAGCGGGGGAAGAAGGGAACAAAGAGAAATGGAGGAAACACAAAGGGAGCTGTGAGCTGCTCCACAGTCTGTGATAGTTAATGAATTAGAGCTGGCCTCCACGCTGGGGGCAGGAACACAGTGGCATAGGTTAATACTGACAGGTTAAAGAGGGCCGACTGACGGAGGAAATCTCTATGTAACCGACTGTTAACTTACCTAACGACTGACTGGCTTGTTGGCTGGAATGATGACAGGATTACTGGCTGATTAAATACCATAATAGGTAAATTAACAGGCTGGTTACTGACGACTGTTTGGCAATTAACTTCTCTAGAAGGTTGATTAACTTACAGGAGCTGATTCCATGACTATTTTGGAGACTGATAGTAATTTATTTGGCATATGGCAGAGGGTTCAAACATACTAGATTAGAATCTATATCTGCCTCTCCATTCTTCCTCTTCAGCCTACATAGCATCCACGCTCAAATATTCTCCAAAGCTATGCATTACCTGATAATGAATCCTCTCAGTGGTTCAATTTGGAATAATGCCTCAAATATGCACTACATTAGTTTTACTCCCTGTCACTTAACACTTGAGACTAATAACCTTACTGTATTTGAATACGGCTCATTCTTGGATCCCTTGTGGTTGTTGACATGACTCTATGTTGAATATGTAAAAGCATGTGGAGCGGAGCGCTTGTTTTGGTTTACTGAGTGTGGATGACAGGTTGAAGTCCTTTGGTCAAGGTGATGAGGAGAGGATAGTGGATGTTCTCATCGTATGCGTCTTTCCCCTCCGTCAGCATCTGCAAAATACAACAGGAAAATATTTATTAAAGTTACTACAAAAAGTTTTAATCCGTTATTTCAGCTTGGTAGATCCACCTAATCAACATTTGGGGGTTTCCTAGTTGACTAGTTATTTAAGAAGCAGACTTTCACATTAACTAAAGTCACTTCACTGTCACTCTATTAAAATTAAGAACAAAATGCAAAACATTTGTATTGTGTATTATGTATTTCTTCGTAATGTTCTTGTTCTTTTATGGGAAGCTTAACATATACAATTCCAGTCAATTAAATAATACTTTCAACATGACAGATCAAAAAGTCATCAAAAGCAAATAGTATGAAATCAAATGACAGAAATATATCAAAAACTGTCAAAAAATGTAATAAGAAAGATTACATTATATAAAATATATATAATTATTGTTAGTCCTAGTTTGTCGTTTTTTGGCACTGACATGTGGATTAAATGTCCTAAAAAAAAAAAAACGTTCCTACTGTAAGACTTTTAGGGAAAAACATTAAAATCTGCCATTTGAGAGTTGTCACTAGAGATCTTTTTTTTTTTACCCGTGTGCTTGAAAATTAGATTGATTTTAAATTGTTAAAATTGTGCTATCCGTTCCTGCTCTAATGTGCATACCTCTACACTCACACACACTGTCTTTTAAACACACACACTTTTGACACACCATGTGCTGCCCACTCGTTGCCCTTTTAAGCAGACTTGGCAGTTTGGGTGTTCAGCAGCTAATCAGCTCGCCCAGCGTCTGGCCAGATGATCAGAGACTAATGAAAGTGAGTTTAGTGGTTTTACTCATGTGAGAAGATAAGTGTATGTGATGTGAGAGCAGGACAGAGGAGAACTGTTTGAAAAGCTTTTTTCATAACAAATAAAGACTCAGACTGACCCCGAATTCACTCCCTTCATGGAAGTAATATGGAAGTGAACATTCATCTAAACCTTCACACATTATAAACTCAAATACTGCCTGTGTGCTGGTTCCTTTACAAAGTATGCCATTTAGTGAAACACTGTCCCAACATCAAAATATGCAGACCAGCAAATGAGTTATTTTATTGCAGACTGGGTTACTTAAAAGCTGTATTAGGACAATGTTATAACAATAGAACCGGATAGTGACTGTAAATGTGATGTGATATGATATTGTGTCTGCATGTAGTATGTATTAATGGTGAAGTACAATGGGTAATGGTGCTTTGGACATTTGCAATAATCTGCGTATTTGAAGCTTCCTCTGGGATGTAGTTAGACTTTGTTCAGGCTGATATTAGCACTGCTTGAAAAAACCCAATCCCCTATTCATTACAATGAGAGCACTGTGTTTACACAGCGGGGGGCCGACACAGAGGACTCCAGCTGAAAGTTAAGTTACAGAGCACATTTAAAAGAAAAAAACAGGCGTTGACCAAAGTTCTTTTAAAGGGGAATAACAAAAAGATATAGAACCACATTTTGATATATAAATAAAAGATTATCATCTAATTAAAAAAGTTTAACCTCGCTCAACTTTTGCCCGACAGGCATTCCTGGTAGATGACTTCATCATTATTCTATAATACTACTTTTAGTTTAGTTAGAAGTGTAAAAAAGGTGTAACAAGTGCTGGTCTTGAACATTGTCACAGAAATGACTTTTGTGTGATTTAAATGTTGACCTCACACACCTCTCATTTCTCCTTTTCATACACTTGAAAACAAAAAGAAAAAGTGAGACATCTTCACCTCAACACATCTCTATGCCTCTTTCTCATACTTATATTACTTTTTTAGAATATGATCAAACTGCTGGTGTCTGCCTCTCCCTCCCTTTCCCCCCCAGCGCCCTTCATGTGCGTTATCTTCCTGTTGCCATCCCTCCAGGCACCGGCCGGTGGTTGAACCTCTGACCCCCAGAGAGAGAGAGAGAGAGGGAGACAGAGAGAGGGAGAGAGCAGACGGCCCAGGGGGTGTTTGGGCGTGGAGGGGCAGCTGCCGGTGCTAAGCCAGCTATGGGGACCGAGGCCAGCATTCACATTCAAATTCTACCAGGCGGAAGGAGCAAGGAAGCGATAGATGGAGGGACGGAGGGTGAGGGGGGG
>NW_011338802.1:279699-280005 GCF_000735185.1 Notothenia coriiceps
GGGGGGGGGGGGCCTTAACGCGGCGAGGGCTAAGAGCTCGCAGAGGTGAAAAGTTTAACAAGCAAAGCTGTTCCTCCTGATCGCAGGCTGCCTACTCAGCTTCATGGGTGGCTTGCTAAATCGGCTCTCAACGCGACACCCCAGCCCCCCCCCACAATCTTTTCTCTTTTTCTTTCCCTTTCCAAGGTGCAAGTCATTTATTTTATTGCCACTTTCGCCCAAGCTTCTCTCTCTCACTTCGCCTCTCTATTTCTCTGCCTACTTCTTTTTTTACCCCCGCCCCGTTTATTCTTGCCTTGCTTGTGA
>NW_011338803.1:0-25754 GCF_000735185.1 Notothenia coriiceps
ATATATAAAAAAGCAAACACAGTGATCATATTTTTTTAAATGTCTTTATTGAAGCTAAATTCATCCAGAAAACTCAAGCAGAAACTAAGAAATCCATCTGAGCTCCGGGTCTCTACGGGTTTTAGCCGCTGTTGTATCCGAGGGAAGGCGCCTCCTGTCCGGGCTGACCGACCATCAGTCAACAGCCGCTCACTTCCTGCGGCGGGAGGCGGCTCCCTTTTTGCTGCTGCAAAGCGCAAAGAGCAGAAACAGAGTCAGATGTGTGCAGTGATCCTCTTACGGTTGATGTAATTATAGATGGATACCCATTTCATAACATAGCAAAGGGTGGGAAACAAACAAACTACTGGAACAATTTCTTGAAGCTACATTGCCCCCTGGTGTTTAAACAAGCTAGTTACAACAATATACCTAAACAGTTGTTAACTATGTTATCAAAAATGAAATCTGAAGTCAAACCAATCATAAAAGCTAGCCAAATGTTGTATTAGGTTGTGGAGTCTAACTAAATAGAAGTATTGTACTTAAGTAACGTTTTGAGACTTAAAGTAACCAATTGACCATTGGCAATATTTAAATGCACTTGACAGGACAGAAATCTCTATCTTTAAGAAATACTATCAGTCTGTGTTGAACTGTGTGCAGAGTTCATTTGATTGTCTGAGGGCCTTACTGTTTTTGCAGCTCATCAATGCGGTTCCTGAGAGAGATCACCTGGAAGACAAACAGTGGTGTTTAAAGCAGAAATATCAGGGAAATGACTTTCACACCTCGAGAACTTTGATATTATCTGTTTTGAGCTGCAACATGCAGCTTTTTCCACATTAAATGACCACCAATTGAACACAATCCACAGTATTTATGTAAATCCTGTTTACCTAAAAATAAGTATAGGGAGAGAAGTTTGGTCCGATTTTTTAAGATTGACTAGTTTTTAACTATTCATGGTATCATTGTTCAAATGACCCAAAACAATTATGTGTTAAACCTCAATCACTGTAGAAAGCCCTTTTCATACAAACATAAATATACTGACTTGATCATAATAAATGTCAACCGAAGCAATGGAGGAAAAAAAAGAGAGGATCCTGACCTATCAACATGTATCAGTGAGCGTGACAACACCCTTTTTATTTATTTAAGAAGTGCTGAAGTCTTGCTTATGTTTTTAGTAACCAAAACTAAATTCAACTTATGTATCTAGAAATCTGAAAAAGGTATTTACTTATTCGACAGATACAGTATGCTCCATGAAATCAATGTAAACGTTTTCAATTGTAGTCTTTGATGTGTGAACAAACTAATACACCATTTGCTCACTGACCTCATATCTCTGTCTCTTGAGCCTCTCACAGTGGTCGTATTTAATCGTCTCCAGGTCGTGCAGCCACTCCCACAGCTCCTTCGCCTTATCCCTGACAAACACAAATCAAACGTTCAATAAACAAAGTCTAACAGCAGCTGGAAGTGATATGTTGCCTCATGCAAGTGAATCTGGGGTGATCTTAAATATTACTTTTCTATTTTCTGATTCTGTTAAAACATTATTATCTTAAAGGGATTACACTAAAAAGTCCAAAGTCTGTTTGCGATGCATAATACCTTGAATCCATTATTATCTAATCAGCAAACAGTAATACCAAGGCTTAAGTAATACTTAATCATATTACTCTATTCTCTCTCAAACCTCAGTCGCTTTGGATAAAAGCGTCAGCTAAATGCAATGTAATAATGTAATAATAATTAGTTTTCTCTTTCTTTAATATAATACACTGTATTTTTTTACAATGTAAAATGTATTTTTTTTAAGTCTTCAAGGTTTGTATATTTGTATTAATGGATTTAGTTCTAGAGAGTTAACAAACATATTGATGGGACATTCTGATTAATTAAAGCCTATATTTGATTACAGTTTGGCACCATTAAAGGGACAGTTCAACCCAAAATCAGAAATAGAGATTTATGCAGATTGATGCTTCTGACATATTGACATGAACAGCGCGTAGCTTTTTGTGTACAAAGAGGGGTGTATTGTTTACTGGTTGACACTAAATGAAGATACATTTGTGGTGATAACGCAGCAAATAACCAAATAGCCTTTTCTTTCAGGAATGTGAAGGTTTTGTGTTGTTAAGATTTAATTTAAACATTTTAATGATGATTGTGCATCAGTGATCAATGCTCTGGGGCCTCATTTATAAAGGGATATACGCTCAAAAATGGCGTACGCCAGTTTCTACGCAATGTTTGCGATTTATAAAATACTAACTTGACGGGAAAACGTGCGGTCCTCCACGCAAACTCTAACCCATGCGTACGCACTAAGCACAAAAACGGGAGAGACGAGAAACTGCGACACCGTTGGCAGAAGGAAGAATGGAGAGAAATATGTGAAAATAATACCATAAATAAAACGTTACCTCTCATTTATCATATATGAAGAATTCATTTTTCAAACATTGATTAAAGCCAATCTTAAAATGATTAAACAAACGACTGTTTGCGACTCCTCAGTGCACACAAAAACATAACTTGGAGAAATAAATAAATACGGATATGTTATTTAAAACCACCTCGAATATGTTGTGTTAATGTTATGAAATGTTTTCTCATAAATGATGCGGTAAGCAGGAGGATAGAATTACGTCTAAACTGACGCCGTTTTGCATTTCTATAGGTTGTAGATACGAGCATGGTTTTATACTATCATGTTTAATCGTGTTTTAGGCCGTTTGCTAAGACTTGATAAGTCGCTCGTAAAACACAGGAGGTATGGAAACTAAGAGCACCATGTGGTAAATTGTACAGCTGATAAAACACAACACATGAGTTGTATTTCCTTTAACTGGTGGATATAGAGTTGCTGCAGTGGAGACGCTGCGCACAGCTGATCGACAGCTGGGACACAAAACGCAGTGGAGACGGCTGCGGCACAGCTGATCGAGACAGCTGGACACCAAACCACACAAATACAAAAGACATAAATTCAGATCCAGTCTCATGACTCCACTCCGCGAGGGATTCCCCGATCATTTCTACAGTTTCTCATCAACATGGAGTGCTCCTGTCCGCCGTACAAACACACTGGCCTGAGGAAGGCTAGTGTATTTTTTTTGTGCATTAAAAGCCTTTTTCGGACCACTTATTTATTTATTTTGGTGCACGATCCGACNAGAGGTGGGTTTCTTTTTCTAAATCTCTCTATAAAAGGTCAAATTTCACTTGTTTTGCATCAATCTTGATACAGGGTACTTATTATATGTTGTACTTTGGATTCCTAAAGCTTTTTGTCTACTATCCCATCATTCAAGGGTGGTTTTCACTATAAGTAATGTTTTTTTTTTGGACGGACACTATAATTTACATTTCTTTACTATGTTCAATCTGAATTTTTATTTAAAAATAAAAACATCTATACTGATTCTGACTTTTCTACATCCAACTCACAGGTGTATCATTGCTTTGAGAAAAAAGATTATTAAATGTACCCCTTTTAGAAGTGAAGATATGGTCATTTGTTCTGGGAATATATTTTTCGAGCCTGAAACCTGAAAAACAGGCTCAGGGCTTAACAGGTTAAAAGAAATAAAAACATTTCCCAACTACAAAACTCTTCAAGAAGCTCAAAACTCAATGGAAACAGGGACACTAAAAAGTGATGCACACAGTTGCGATCGGAGCTCTTGTTGATGTTACGGGATAAGAAGTTGTCAAACTGTAACTGTTACTGGAAACTTACCTAAAATATAAGTTTTATTGGCTTATTTAAACGATGTGATTGCATGATTCCTTCTGGTATTATTGCAATACTGCTGTAAGCTAGCTAGCTAGCTAACCTAGACATTTCAAATATAGTGCAAAACACTTACAATCATGAAACAGACTAACTCTGCCACCTGTGAGAGTTGGCCAACAGCATTCAGAGTCAAATTACTAACTATGCAGAAATAGAGAGTGCCTTAACATGTACGGCGCATGATTATGTTGTAGCTGGTGAATGTCGACTAATTAAAACATATACTGCTAGTTTAATTTTTAAATGCATCATATTATTTTTTGATACTTTGTATTTCAAATCTTAACATCTAGAGTATCTATAAAAAGCTGTCAGATAAACAAAACAGACCAAAATAAGATTAACTTACAAAAATAAGCAATTGAAATATACTTAGTTATGTTCTTTCACTTATACCTACTTATTATAAAAATGGAATTGTATTAACCTCTATAGATATTGTGACTGACCATCCCTCGACTCCTCTAAGCAAGTGAAGAAATACAGTTTTCTCTTAGCAGCGGTTTGTTGTTTCGTAAGAGAGGGTGAGTTTTCAGGAACAATGACTGAAAGTCACAGAGCAGTGGGGAGTCACACATGAGTGAAGCAGCTGTCTGCTCACTTACTGTATGTGTACAAATAACACAACTTCACAAACAATATTTCAGTTACAGTAAAGGTACTGATGTAACTGCAATTTTATTTAATAATCTAGTAAATAGAAGTTGTGACGTACACTACCGTAGAAAATGAGTGTCCGTTTGCCACACAACTTGGTTGTGTACAGTCAGATGTCTGAGAAGAATACTCTATATTTTTGAGTGGTCTTTATGCTATGAGTTTGTAAAGTACTCTTTACCAGTGAAGGTTATTTGTATGAACATTTTATTTGTACATAGAGGAAAAAACGCTGAACAATGGTTAGATAAGACTTACAATTTAAGGGCAGAAAGAGAAGAAGATACCTGTAAGCAACAGTTGAATTGTCAAACTCCTAGGTTTATGTCACGGTTTTAGTGTTGTCTGTCTGGTTATGGGTTTTGTAAGTCTGTTCATTCGGTGTTTTCTTCTTCTTCTTCTTTTCTTTAATGGCGAATCGCTTCCACTTGGAGCATATATCGCCACCTACTGTTTAGTTATTAAATGTTCATACTAAATCCTTGTCCTCAGACCAGTGCTTTTGAGGAATTTGAAGATCAGCTTGTTTGCTTCATTTCTTGATTTACTTTCAAATATTGCCTTGAAATCCATGTCCTTGATGTTGAGTTGTTCCAGTGCAGTTTTCAGAATGAATCTTTGTCTGTTATAGTCCGGGCAGCTAAAAAATACATGATGTATTGTCTCTGGTTGTTGGCAACCATCACACAATTGTGATGGTTGCCAACAACCAGAGACAATACATCATGTATTTTTTAGCTGCCCGGACTATAACAGACAAAGATTCATTCTGAAAACTGCACTGGAACAACNTGGCAAGTTTATTTGTATTTATATATATATATATATGTGGATATGTGTTAGATTTTGTAATTGATAATGCAAAACCCCAAACCTTAACTCTCAAACCTGAAAACGAAACACTAGCCAACTTTAAAAACTGAATATAAAGTTACATCTATCAGGCAAATAATATTTGATGGCAGTCAAGATTTCTACTATTGTTACAAAATACATACTTATATAAGTTCTCATATTATATTTACATTTATTTGTTTATTTTTGGATAGCAAAAGCCAGAATGAATTAACACACAGTAGTAAGGCCCCGCCCACACGGAGACGATATCAGTTGAATCCGCTAACGTTCTCTATCGCATAGACGGTTCGCCCACACGAGGCCGAAACGGAAACGTGGATTCGTAGCCCTAATCCGATACACTTTGATAACGGCTCCAAAAGTGGGTAGGTCTGAGGACGAAACGCGTGCAGCTCCGTGTGTACACTGTACGCCCTATACGATCATTTCCTGAAAACGATGACGCCAGAACCTCGCCTCTCCTGCTCACCCCCCGCGTCATTGCTGATGCGTTTCGCCAACAACAACAACAATGGCGGATCACAGGGTTGCGTTCGTGCTCCAGACGCTACTGACCATGATACAGATTTTAGTGCAAAATCTACAGATCCTCTACCACAACCATCAGCAACAATAATAATATAATATTAATAATAATAACATAGCGCCACTTACAAGCCCGGCATATGTACTACAGCGTCTCCAGCGTTTTTGAGCATTTTCGTGTAGACGAACACGTTTCTTGAGCCGTTTCCATGTGGATGGAAGACTTTTTTGAAAACGACTAAGGTTAGTTTTCGTTTTTGTCTCCGTGTGGACGGGGCCTAAATGTATGTGTGACACCTAATTGTAATTCTCAAAACCTATGTGGTGTTTGTTTATTTGTTTGTTGTCCTATAAAAGTGAGATTTTTAAAAGCTTCAGAGACTTACAGTGGTGGTGTGGGACCGAACAGCTCAGATCACTCACAGCTTGATGGGAAGGCAGCATGTTAAATTTAGCAGCTCGTGAAATCCAAGACAAGTGCCCTTTCAACTGAGGCTGGTATCATTTCGGAATATCCCCGACTCTCACACCCCCTCCTCTTCCTGGGACACATGCAAATAAACCAAAAAGAACATGAACCTGATGGCAGCACAATCAAATGCAGAAAATTGTGTCAGTCCTGGAATATTTCAACAATTGTCCAGCTCTATTAGAGAGCTTTTATCAACAGATGTACAATACAATGTTTACATAACAATGTTTACATAAAAAGGAAAGCAGATAAAGAAAAACAAAAGTAAATAGTAGAAAAATATTTAATATTATAAAGTGTGATTAATAGACTGCTTTTTGTACAGGCTAGATATCATATGGAAGAGGAGAGGGTCCACATGTTATTTATTTTTTAAGTCTGACCAAAAGTAAATTTTTGTTTTGGAAGTCTGAGAAAAATATCAGAATTTTGATTATAAAGTCAGCCTTTTTGTCTGAGATTCAGACATAAGGCCAGTTACTACAGGTATTTATTTGTATTAGATTTTTGTGATTTACATTTCTTCAGTGAGTTATTCAACAATGCATTTGTGCTACCATCCGTGCATCAGTACTTTTTAAAACACATATACGCAGTTCTGTTTTTTAAAGGCTTTTTTTGTCAACAACAAGAGTTCACTGTTAGTTGTAGTATTTTCTAGAGATTTGTGTACTATAGGAAGAGTAAGTGCTATCACCAGACTTGTCCTTTCAGTTGAGAGAGTATTGCCTCCTCCATCAGTGTGATGACAGACAGTATTAAAGATGAATCCTGCAGTCTGATACTCAGCTTTACAGTCTGTTCCTATAATCCTGTGATACATTTGGAAAATGAATCTTCTATAAGGCAGGGGGGGGGGGCGGCAGACCATGCTCTCTGAAGCTGGAGCTCAGCCTGAACATCAGAGCAGGCAGCCAATCAGGAGCAGGAGAAATGACAAGCAGAGACCAATCCCGGTCCAGCAATGAACCAGGTGAAACCACGGCAGCAGGCAGTGTAATACCAAAACAATCAAATTAATCAAAACCCAATACAGTTTCAGAACCACTTGCACTCTTCTCTTCTTTAGGAGGGTGGCCCCTTTTTAAACCAATTTATTCAAAACTTTGAAAACTCTTTATTCTAATTCACTTTTACATTCACTTTGAATCCAAGGCCATACAAAAATACCAAATAATTACAGTCATACATTATGTCGTAATAATTTCCAGCGAGAAATTTAAGTGAGTCACTCTCATGGGATAATTTGCCATTTTTGCTGATTTGTACAAAAATGTTCTGCTTTTCAGTATTAGTGTATTGTTGACTGCTGGCCTCAAACACACCCGGATTCCTTAAGTATGAGTGTGATTTTTTGGAAAGAACACACCTCCTCAGCCGTATACTTTTGATACCAGCTGTGTGGGAGCTTTGGTGTGTAACGGCTTTGTGCATGACAGATAACTTGGAATCAACACAAAGTATCCTGAGACTTAAAACTGACTCACTGTGTTTTTTGTAAGTCCAACTACAGTAGGGTGTTCGGGTTTATTGCTCCAGAGCTACAAGAGTCTAATAGTGAGACCTCATGCAATCCCTTGAAAAAAATGTATTATGCGATAAGCTATAAGGAATAGTTCACTCAAATTCAAACAGCTATAATGTTTACAGGCTCTCTATGGTTCCTGAAAAGGATTTCTATCGAACAGCCTGTTTTTTTAACACTGAAAATGGTTGTGTTAGGATTTGTATTCAAGACACATGGATAGGAATGTTGTAATAACATGCTGACCGCTGATGTGTTTTATTTCCCAGGCACTCCACTCTCCTTTTTCTTGGACCATAGAGAGCCTAGAAAGGAAAGTACTTTATACAGATTTGTTATGGTTTTTGTCTGAACTATTACGATAACTCATAAGACTGAACTCAAGCTAATCAGAATAGTAGGTTTGCACATACAAGGAATTACCTTTGGTATATGTGGTGCATTCAAAGACAAAGAAAGAAGAATACATAGCAAACAAAATAAAATCTAAAATAGGAATGTTATAAAAGCTATTTAAAAAAAAATATGTTAAGACTATTATAACAAATTAACAATATTTACACAAAATATATAATTATGTGAAAAACTGGTTACAGTCAAATATAATAAAATATAACAAATACTATATACTGTATTTAAAGTGGAGAGCTTTGCTGATTTAAAAGAGGAAGTGTTGAGAAGAAATGTGCATGTGCAGGATTTACAATTTTAAAAATAATGTTGTTCGCATGATGTGCATTAATGTAATGCATAAAGTTATTATGGGATGGATTAAAATCAGTGACAGTGGGGGGCCAGGACTTGTTGATGAGGCCGATATCAGAGGGGAAGAAACTGTTCAGGTGGCAAGATGTCAAGGGGTGAACACTGAGGCATGAACTCAATTGCACGACTCAAAACTCAGACTCAGATAGCGTTTCAAAATAAAGACTTTACTGGAATTTTGCACAATAATAAAATAAGGAAAACAAAACACTCTTTCGAGGAAAACTAGAATCGTGATCTATAGCATAGGTCCGTGAAAGGTCCTTGAGATAAGCCGATACGTAGGTCTTCGAGAGACAAATAACTGACAATGAACAGGAGGGAGCTAACACAATATATACACAGGTAAAGGGGACACAGTTGGAAACAATCAGGGCTGGGAAAATAATCAAGGAAGCAGGAGACAGAAAGGGGCGGGGAGCGTGGAGGCCTGAAATGAGAGGGAGAAATAATTAAGGGCATAGGCATAAAGCACAAGACAAAGGGACATGACAACTCTAACATAAAGAATAAACTTTCACTATAAGTTTCTTGGACATGACACAAGAGGTTTTGGTCCTGATGGAGCGCAGCCTCCTGCCAGAGGGGAGGGGGATGAACAGTTTGTGTCCAGGGTGCGAGGGGTCTGCCACTATCTTCCCTGCCCGCCTCAGGGTCCTGGAGGCGTGCAGGTCGTGGAGGGATGTCCGATCACCCTCAGTGCAGAACGGTAGTGTCTGGCACACGGCTAACACATTGACATGCATGTTAATACCTTCGGGTAATTCAGAGTCTCGCCCTTTCATCTGCACATATTTTAAATGTAAACAAATTAGGGTCTGCTGCTATTCCATCTCTCTGGACATATACCACTACTGATTAGAAGCTAGTATGTGCTTTGTCCAGATCATTTTTTGAAAGATCGAGAAGGTCATTTAGAAACATGTGGTTATGTCTCATTGGGGATTCTGATAATACCTTCAGAACAACACAAAGTGGCTTTAAATAACCTTTAGTCCTGATTAATTATCTTGTAGAGGTACTAATGATTATCACTGTGTTGCCAATGTATGTTAATGCATAAGAGGCATATAGTACAAATGCTATGGAAGCATCACAGTGGGAAAAAAGTCTGTTGGGGAAGGGCTATTTAGCAATACCGGTTCTAATGTTAATCACAAAGATGGTTAAAATAAATAAGAGACAAATAAAAAGGGATACATCAATCATCAATGACAGACGTAATGACTTCCTCCGCCCTTGTCAGTCAGTAACAGGTCTCAATATGTCAAATCTAAGTTCATAACAGAGATTTTGACTAAAAAAGTAACCAAAATGGTACAACATGTTCTGTATATCTGTAGAACCAACATCATTTGACACTTTCTCAGCTTTTTGAGTTTGTCTTAAGCTCTTAATCCCGTTTCCGTCTGCTTGGCGTTACAGCGAACGTCTCGCGTTTCAAACCAGTATCCTAGATATCCCCCTGGGACTGATGCCAGGTCAGTTTATAGTGTCCAGTATCAGGTTAGTGTATTTATATTAGTCATGTTATAGGGGATATAAGTGTTCAGGGCATCTTCTGCTGTTTGCTGGATTTTATTTTATTTATGGTTTAATCCAAATGTAATACTTTTCACTTCCTTTTTTCAAAGCTCAACAGAAACAGAAAACAATTACATGAAGTCATTTGGAAGTCTCGAACAATTGGATTGATAGACATATGAACTGTGACAAAAGTATACAACCCCAGTCCATATTCCTGTAGTTTATAGAGTTGTCAGTCCCTGCTGTGTTTTTTTCTTCTAATGAACACACATACAGACAGTAAAACCACAGCTGTCGTCAGCGTCATCATCAAAGCTCAAATGAGGAAACCATGAAAACTTATTCTGGTCCGATCTGCTGAGAGCGGACATGTTGGGACACGTGGAGCAAGGACAGGGTGACAGTCTGCAGGACCTGGATGTGGTTTCCAGATGGATTAGAGCTCAGAGGGACTCTACAAACACACACACACACACACACGCACACACGCACACACACACACACACACACACACACACACACACACACTCTCTCTCTGTCCCACACACACACACACACACACACACACACACACACACACACACACACACACACACACACACACACACGTGGGTGCACATACCCCCAGACATGGATGACACACACTCACTAACAAACATTGTGTTGGCCTGAGCACAAATAGCAGCTGCCAAAGCAGCCCAAGCCAAGCATGAAAATATGCGGAACTTTCTCTGTCCTCTGGCTGGTTTCTAAATTTAGACCATCCATGTTGCGTTTTTCTGTCTTGCAATGCTGGCCGTAATATATTGTATTTCTTCCAACATGTCTCTGTTTGACCATTTCAATCAACCTCGTATCCCTAATTAACGTGTTTTTTTTAAAATACTTTTGAAAAGCTTAGAAACGGCTTTGAGAGAGAAACCATTTTATTTGTCAGCCTTTCTGCCACAGCGGGCTACATATCTGCTAGCAGGCTGCAAAAATGTGATGACACATTTGCTCAGCCGTGTCACAGCAGATTATGGAGGAAGAGACGAGGTACTTCGTATTCCCGAGGATTAGAGCTGAGGTGGAGAGGAAATGACTTTACCCTTGAGATTTGTTTCCAATGTGCACTGCAGACATTTAAATATGGGTTTTAGTGCATGATAAATGGGTGGATTCTGTTTTTTGTTTTACTCAGTTTGAAAGTGAAAAGGCTGAGGAGGAGTCTGACAGTCTTTCAGTGTTTAAGGAGCTTTCCGTGGTGCTGTCGGGCTCTGCGGCATGCAGGCCAGCTGCAGGATGTTCATCATATCAGCCACGAGTTGCATCCCTTCACAGCCTGCTGAACATGCTCATCTGGCATCAAGCTGCTTAATGAGCTGGAAACTTAAAATCTGTACACGTATGCATTTGTCAAAAATATAAACAAGCAGATCGGAAAATCATTTTGGCAATCATTTAAATGTTTTACATTTAAGATAGGGCCCATGCTGTATGGCAATACATGTATTTCCCCCGGTCTGTTTATAAAAACACATCAAATTAAAATATTGGAATATGCATTGAAATATTTTCTGTGTATTCCATCAAATTGAAAAATGTAATTTCATAATTCCTTACAAATATTAATCTACCCTTGAAATGTAAGGCCTTTTGTCTTAACATTACAGAAAATACATGCACCGTGCTACTGCGGCTCTGTGTGACGCATATGTTGCAGTTCGCATGCATCAGTTCACAATGTAAGATTTATTTCACATGTTTAAATACATTTGAGCAGGTCAGACGGAACAGTCTACATTTTTTCTAACGAAAAAAAGTCTATAAAGCGAATTTATATAGACGGCGTTTTATTTGCTGCATTGAACACATCGAACATTTTGAAAATACAACTGTAGCTCTGTATGTAATAATGTAAACAAATGAAGACTATGTTTTCATTCAATAAATGTTAGAGAGTTATTGAGCATGACTATTTGGTTTGAAAACATCGCATTTTGACCTGTTGACATGCAATCAGGTGAAATGTTTGATCTCTTCATTCATGGAAAATGTCACGAGCGATTCTGTAATAATGTCTTTAAATGCCCGGGTTATCCTCGCGAGTCGTGATTACTGGTGAATTAAAGACTCTCTCTTTCTCTCTCTCTTTCTCCCTCTCTACTCCCTCTCTTTCTCCCTCTCTCTCTCTCTCTCTCCCTCCCTCTCTCCCTCTCCCTCTTTCTCTCCCGTGACAGTTCTGTTGTGCGCGAGCTGTTTCTCTGCCACTCTATGCAGACACGTGCACGCTCCTCTCTTTTCGGTGATGCAGTCAGAGATTCCAGCGCTCGTGCTCAACAGGACGCCCAACTGAAAAAAAAGTGCTAATTTATATATATTTTTTAAGACAAATTAGGACCAATTTCCCTCCTGTCTCTTTTTTGGGCCGTTTCTTCGTTGATGCAGATACCAAGGAGCATTAT
This sequence comes from Notothenia coriiceps, assembly GCF_000735185.1. Lineage (NCBI taxonomy): Eukaryota > Metazoa > Chordata > Actinopteri > Perciformes > Nototheniidae > Notothenia > Notothenia coriiceps. The sequence continues at coordinate 12,573 of NW_011338803.1, forward strand.
TTGAGGGAGTACTATGGATGAGCAAGCGAAGAAAAGCGGCTGAGGATTGTTAACGGTTTGGATGAAACGGAGGGTAAGCTTACTTTGCGACGACATCGAAGAGGCAACAGGCATGACTTTACTGTAGCAGCTCAAACAAGAGAAACATCATCCTGCATGCATCTGCCTCTCTGCTCTTTACTCGGTAGTATCATTTTCAATTGAAGAACGTAATTTATTGGGGTAACGATGGCTCACCTAATACGACACAAGCTCTCCAACAAGCTGACCAATGCGGCCCACACGGTGTCCAACAAATCCCAGGCCAAGGTCAGCGGGGTGTTCGCCCGGCTGGGCTTCCAGGCCGCCACGGACGAGGAGGGTGTGGGGTTCGCCGAGTGCGACGACTTGGATTATGACTACAGGCAAGGGATGCAAATGGATGTCCTCCAGGGAGAAGATGAGGGGGGACAGGTGGAGGGCGAGGGGGAGCTGGATGGAGACAGCCACTACCAGAGAGACGGCACCGGCCACGCGCCAGGCCTGAAGACAGGAGGCTCTCTGGACGAGGAGAAGCCAAAGATCACGACGTGGGAAGCAGGCTGGAACGTCACCAACGCCATCCAGGTAAACTGCTCTCATCCTGCATGTCTGCATGCTGAGACCCCGTCTGGTGCATGGCTGAGGCCTACAGCAGGACCAAAAGTCACCTTGAAGATTTTCATTTTTTAAGATTTATTTCTAGAATTCCAGATTTTATTTAGAGTGGGATGCGCATGATTTCCCATTATTAAAGATAAGAAAAAAAGCAATATGTTCTAACAAATATGCTGAGCTTTAAATGTCTTTAAACATGTTTAAATGTTATGATGATTTAATGCAGGCTTCAATTCAACGTTTATTTCATGGTTTGAGAGTGGATTCGTTGCAGCCAATGGGTGTTAGGATTTATTTATTCAAATCTTTTTATCAGTGGGGCTGCAGGCCGGGCCTGCTGCCTTTGATAGTCCCGAGGCTGAATGGCCCTGCACGTGCTTATCAGCGTCTCCATCAAATTGAAAATGTAATCAATTCAATTTAACATTTCGTTTTTACATTGTCTTTTTAATTGTGTTAATTCGATCCAGCACAGCCTGCTCAAACGAAAGGGCCGATTTTCAAGGGCATGGCTTGTGGTAAAATTTATTTTGTGAGGAAAACATAGAAAATTAATATAATTAAGACTTTTCTGCGATGCATTGTAAAAAATATATATCCTTTTTTTTATTACTGTTATTATGTAAGAGGTGAGCTGTTTGAGCCCTTGCATGCCGGGTGCTCGGCCTGTCACTGTGATGCGGGCCTCGTCCATTAACTGCGCCTCTCTGTCCGCAGGGCATGTTCGTCCTCGGCCTACCGTACGCCATCCTCCACGGTGGCTACCTCGGTCTCTTCCTCATTATCTTCGCCGCTGTGGTGTGCTGCTACACCGGGAAAATCCTAATCGCGTGTCTGTATGAGGAGGACGAGGACGGAAGGCAAGTGCGCGTGAGGGACTCCTACGTTGACATCGCCAATGCCTGCTGCGCGCCCCGCTTCCCCGCGCTGGGCGGGCACGTCGTGAACGTGGCTCAGATCATCGAGCTGGTCATGACGTGCATCCTGTATGTGGTGGTCAGCGGAAACCTGATGGTCAACAGCTTCCCGGGGTTCCCCGTCTCCCAGAAAGCCTGGTCCGTGGTGGCCACGGTCGCGCTCCTGCCGTGCGCGTTCCTGAAGAACCTGAAGGCCGTGTCCAAGTTCAGCTTGCTCTGCACTCTCGCGCACTTCGTCATTAACGTCCTCGTGATCGCCTACTGCCTCTCCAGGGCACGCGACTGGGCCTGGGATAAGGTCAAGTTTTACATCGACGTTAAGAAGTTCCCCATCTCCATCGGCATCATCGTGTTCAGCTACACCTCCCAGATCTTCCTCCCCTCCCTGGAGGGAAACATGTCGAAACCCAGCGAGTTCCACTGCATGATGGACTGGACTCACATCTCCGCCTGCGTCCTGAAGGGCCTCTTCGCCCTGGTGGCGTACTTGACTTGGGCAGACGCCACCAAAGAGGTCATCACAGATAACCTGCCTTCCACCATCCGGGCTGTGGTGAACATCTTCCTCGTGTCCAAGGCGCTGTTGTCCTACCCGCTGCCCTTCTTTGCTGCAGTGGAGGTCCTGGAGAAATCCTTTTTTCAGGATGGCGGGAGAGCCATGTTCCCTGACTGCTACGGCCCTACTGGGCAGTTGAAATCCTGGGGTCTGGGCCTGCGAATTGGCCTGGTGGTGTTCACCCTGCTTATGGCCGTCTTTGTCCCCCATTTTGCCCTCCTTATGGGTTTAACTGGGAGCCTCACCGGGGCTGGCCTGTGCTTCCTCCTGCCAAGCCTCTTCCACCTGAAGCTCCAGTGGAGGAAGCTCCTGTGGCACCACGTCTTCTTCGACGTTGCCATTTTTGTTATTGGGGGCATATGCGCCATATCTGGCTTCATTCACTCGGTTGAAGGGCTCATAGAGGCGTACACGTACGATCTCCACGACTGAGAGCTTCAGAGATGACCTTTATTGAATGGTGATGTCTTGAAATGCCGCGCTCCGGCAGGTTGTCATGACGCAGACCTTATTACAACATCACGTTAGCCACTTGACAAAGAAGCTCGTGAGAAGGATTATTTGTGTGAAATGTACATCTTTTTATTTTGCCTTCGTGAAAATGTGCAATAATGAACTCTACAATCATAGTGTAAAGTAGTCTACTCATTCCAGAAAACATGTTTTATTCACTGGACAGACAAGCTCCGCATAAAAAAGGGGGAGGGGGGTGGGGGGTGGCGAATACGCGGGGATTTACATGTCCAGGTATCAGTCTTCATGCAAAGTTGTCAAAGATCCAGTAAAAATATCCGCCATGGGTCTTACTGTGAGTGTGTACGTGTTTATATTTGGGAATGAAATAAGTGAAAACAATGGAGTGAATATGTTATGAGCTGCTTGAAATTTCATTAATCCCATCAGAGAAAATATGACAACAAGGCACCAATCAGGTGCTGGGTGGATCATAATAATAATAAACAATGAAAACCGTATGTGTAGTTGTTTAAACAGAATTTATTTATTTCAGTTCGTTTTTGTGTTTTATTTTCCATCTTTTGCCTATAGTAGTCTTCGTTGGCTTGTTTGTTTTCTTGGTGTTTCAAGTGTCATTCTGGATGAAGTGATTTCAAAGTGCAAGCTGGTGCAAAGTGGGTCCTAATTGTGTTATATGAAGAAAAAAAAGTCTGATAATATTCTCTTCCTATTGAACTTGTTAAATGTGATTTAATGGAACTAATCATGGTGTGTGAGACCAAGAGTATTTGTTGAATTAAGAGATAAATAAATCAAATATTTTATGGCTGGTGATTCTAATGTTTCCTTGAAATGTAGCCAGGGATGGCCGAGGAGCCTTTTTATTTTTAATTGTTATGTTCTCGAGAACAGCTACATTTGCCCAATTAGACAGTTTCCCAAAGTTAGCATACCTACAAAACATCATGTTAGTCGTTTATTTAAAAAAACAAAAACGATTAAAAGCTAGTAAAATAATGAAACTTAATACAAAATATATTCTATTTAAATAAGGAAAAACTAGTAACACTAGTTTGATTGACATTCCCTTTAATGCACAAAATAAATAAAAAACAGAGATATTGCCTTTGCACATGAACCCTTCACATAGCACACTGCATGAAAACCTGGCACTGCTCTCTTTAGGTTTGTATTCATTGTCCCAGGGGGATATTTGTTTCCACGGCTAACAACAGACATACACCTAGCAAAACAGCACACCAGGGATTACAGAACATACAGACATCAACATATTTACAATTGATATCTGTTGATATATCATTGGAAATATTGAAGTCAGATGTGAATTCAGGATGTAAAGTCAGCATAGAGAAGATCATTTTCACATCCTTTTTCATGATACTCCACCATGACGATACTTTATTTTAAGAATGAGGATGTCGCTCAAATACCCTGTTTCTGATCACAAAAACATTTACATCAATCTGCTTTTTAAAAAATGGTTACAATATTCTGCTTTTTTCAACATAAAAGCGAATGATGTTGAGAATACAGTATGCTTTTACACACTCAGAGCAGATTCAAAAATAGTTTCCTTTTCTTCACACAGAGACACACCCACACGCACATAAAAAATAAACAATCAAGCAGTTTGCCAGACATGGGTGCAGTAAGTTTCACTTCTCGTGAACCAGGAAGCTGCAGTAGTTGAATCAACGCAGTGAAGCAGTGAAGACGCCTTTCAACTTGGTTAACCATTCTGCAGTAATTCAGGTATGCTACAAAATATAACTTTAACAGCTTTACTGAGGATACTAGTTTGACTTTATTCACATTGCACAGTAACATGTAAAAGTCTCAGTATAGTTATTTGACTGTGAGGAGTTTTGTGATTACATTCATACTAAGTTGTATTTGGTCAATTGCTCGCAGCTCAGTGGACCCAGGAAGATGCTTCCAGCAGTGATTGTGGTGCTGATGCTCATTTCTTTTACCTGTGGTGAAAACCCTGCCATACAAGTCATCCTGACTAGAAAAGGACTTCAGTACGGTAAGGCAAAATGAGGTGCCATTCACTCAGATGTTCAGTTTATTTAAACCTAAAATAACAGCTTCATGGGGCGTTAGATTGCTTTGACTCTCTTTTTATAAAGAACCCAATTAAATCGTTAGGAGAAATGTTTCATTCACAGTTTTTAAAACTGTACAAATGTGCTGTTTGTCTCAGGAAAGCATTTAGGTGCAGGATGGGTTGAGGAGAAGCTGGAGCATATCACTCTCCCTGACTTCAGTGGTGAAGTCTTTGGCATACACTACATTCTAACAGGGTATGATGACATTCCTGAAGACCTCTACATACTTGATACATTTTATTTGACATCTTTACACCCCTAAGACCTGTGTCCTGCCTCTCCCCTCCCCATGTGCAACACAGCATCACCATAACGAAGTGTGACTTTCCAGAGCCGATTGTTGAGTTCAATCCGGACAACACAGGATTCACCACATCCATCTCAGGCCTCAGTGTGGCACTGGCCGGCGGCTGGATGACACACTTTGGTTTAATGTGAGTTTCTGTTGCCAGTATACTGGAAGAAGTACCTGGATCTTTCAATTGAGTACAAATATCAGTACTACACTGCAGAACATTAAAGTCCTGCATTCAAAATCTTAAGTTAGAGTGTACAAAAATGTTAGCAAAGTATATCTAATCTAAAATACCTAAATCAAAAGTATACTCATTATGCAAAATGTTCCATTTCAGAATAATGCAATTTAATATTGCAGCTGGTAAAGTTGAAGCTCTTTTAAGTGACTTCAAACACTGCCACACCTTAATCCATTGTATAATCCTGTAAATCATGTTGAAACATGTTTAAATAGAAAGTATATTTTCCTCAAATACGTGGTGGAATAGAAGTTTAAGGTAGATTAAAATGGAAATTTGTTTGTTGAAAAATGTTTCTTAATTACAGTACTTTATCAAATGTATTTAATTGCTTTCCAACACTAGTGATGTTCGGCAGCTGCTCAGAAACCTGATATAATCTGATCATCCTCTTTACAACTATAGAAAATTGATGACAAACAAAGATAACAATTTAAATATATAAATAAAACACTTCTCTTCGCAAAATACATTTACATGAAGGTGAAATGAGGAAGTGAGATTAAGAGGAAAATTTCCCTTTGTCTGTTCCGTTTATCTGGGGTCAATTAGAAAAGGAAGTGTCTCCTTAAAAGCACCATGTCAATGTCTCACGCGGAGCTATGGTCATTTTAAGATAAGAAATCACGTGTTCACTTGTGCTACATCGACATTACTTTCAAAAATCCAGTACTATCTTGATTCAAGACCAGTTGGACCAGTTAGGCTAATGTTAGCAGTGTTGATTCTTAAAATTGGCACACAAGTTTGTTGTGCCCATTCACCCAACCAAAAAAAAAAAAAAATCCAGTAAATTCTGGGACTTCCTGTTCCTTAACACAGTACCATGATGGCCCTGAGAGTTCATACTATAATGTCATCCACAGAGTTGAATGTTTACTGCAAGTAACAGCCTACTGGGGATATTATAAGGCCTTTTTTATCATGCAGTTTAATCAAAGCACTATCATTGTTTTAGATAGTGGCCAAGGTCTAAGGACTGCCTAGCTGAGCCCATTCTTAAATTGGCATTTTAATCTAACTTCATACTTTTTCCTAACTCCATTTTTACTATTTAGTTGTGGTTAAATTGATAGCAAAAAAATGTAATCAACATGGCCAGGCGAGAAACAAATATTTTAATTTCTTAATTAGGTTAGATTTGCAATCAATACATGTATAATACGTTAGAATATTGACACGTCACTGAGGTCAGTCTGCTGATTTTATGTGTATAGAGTAGACAATACATATTCGCACACGTTTCAAATGGTTTCTGTGACTTTGGGGGAAATCATTCTTACTAACACCAACTTCAACTTACTTTTTTTTTTTGTATTGTGTTTTTTAAGCCATGACGGAGGATCCTTCAACATGGCTATCTTTGGTTTGGATGTGACCTCAGTGGTGGAGCTGGGGAAAGATCCTGGCGGGCATCTGTCCGTCACCAGCGTCAGCTGTGATGCTCAGGTTGGAGACGTGGACATTCGATTTGAAGGTGGAGCGAGGTACAGTAGAACAGAGGTAGAGAGAGAGAAAAGGGTGATACATGATGTGGAGATGTAAGTTCTACATTTGTTTTTGTCAATAGTTGGATCTTCCAGCCTTTTGTGGAGCATTTCAAGGGGCGGATGAGGGGTGAAATAAGGAGCAAAGTAAGAGTTTGTCTTTATCACATTGAACAGTGGTGGATTTGTCAATGCTGTTTCGTCATCAGATAATTCTCACTGTAAAGATGTTGGTGGTGAGCATGGCAGGACATTGGCCTTGTTTTTTCCCTTTATAGATCTGCCCTAATGTGGAGGAATCCATTGGGAGCTTGGAGTACCACCTGCAGGCCATGGAAGGTATTACAGCCGGTTATCTCATAATAAACAGGTTTTAATAGTTTTTTTATATTTCCTTTGGGATCAACACCAAAAATGTAAAAATATATATTTTATATGTCTTTCTGCTCTGGAAAAGGTACAATGATTGTGCATTGTGTTGGTACAGAACTACTTTATATCTGAACTTACTCTTTAACCAAACCATGCATACATTTGGATAATTATATGTGAAATTATTTAATGTAATCCTTAAATCAGTTTGGAACCCTGGGGGGGCTGCCTCAGACTTTTAAAAACTCTGCCCCAATATATAGATGTACTCTTTTTTTGTTACACATTGATACTAGGTGCTTAGTGCAAATAAGACCTTTATTTTAAAGCAATTGTCAAATAAGAGTCAGGGATTTAAATGTATAATGAGATTATTCAGTAACAAATGATTTCTACTCTCATCAGTGTCCATTCAAGTGGATGAAAACTTAGTACTCGACATCCCTCTGACTGGCGTACCTGTCATTCATGCATCAAGTATGATTCTGGGTCTTAAAGTAAGCAACAAATCATTTATATTGGGTGCCAAAACGTATGAATATAAATAACAAAATGGTAAACAGTAGCGGTAATGGGTCATTTTCCAACGTTCTATTTAAAGGGAGAGTTCTACGATATGAAAACTCATGAAAGGCCTCCCTTTGAGGCCCAGAATTTCACTGTGCCTGAGCAGCCCGACTACATGCTGTCGATGGGCCTGTCTGAATTCACCGTGAACTCCGCCTCATACACACTCTACTCTGGGGGACGGATTCAGGTTCTCATCAATGACAGCATGGTAAGTGCACCTCAAATGTAAGAAGCATGTACCCATTATTGACATAAAACATGACTGTTAACAAATGTTGTTTCATCATCTCAGATACCTCCTTACATCCATGTACGCCTCAACACCAGCTCAATGGGGCCTTACGTTCCTCAGGTAAGTGTAACTGAATCAGCGTTAAAAGAACACTCAAGAGTTTCATTAATGCGGTCCATGAGCAGGACTGCATGATGATGTCATTGTGGTTCAATCATTATTATTGAAGGAATAACAATCCTTTAGTCGTTTAGTGAAACCACAGCTTGAACACTTAGTTCCGTCTTCAAAATAATCTGGTTTCAAAGTAGTAAATAAGTAAAATAACAAATACAGGGCACATTGTATCTGAAGTTGTATTCATTTATATTTGAAAGGCTTGTGCAGTGTATTATATTTACATGGTGACATTAAATTGAGTGACTTAGTATGTGAACAACTCTGTTAAAAGAACATCTATATATTCAAAAAGCAGTTTTATGTCTGAAATGTAGAACCTTAAAGCTTTTTCTTAAAACCACTCTTGACTGCAGTTTCTTACACTGAACAAAAATATAAACGCAACACTTTTGTTTTTGCTCCCATTTTTCATGAGATGAACTCAAAGATCTAAAACATTTTCTATATACACAAAATAACAATTTCTCTCAAATATTGTTCACAAATCTGAAAAAATCTGTGATAGTGAGCACTTCTCCTTTGCCGAGATAATCCATCCCACCTCACAGGTGTGGCATATCAAGATGCTGATTAGACAGCATGATTATTGCACAGGTGTGCCTTAGGCTGGCCACAATAAAAGGCCACTCTGAAACATGCATTTTTGCTTTATTGGGGGGGTCTGGGGGGATCCGAAAACCAGTCAGTATCTGGTGTGAGGGTTAGGATTAGGGTTAGGGTTAGGGTAATGTTGTGAATCGAGTGGCCCATGGTGGTGGTGGGGTTATGGTATGGGCAGGCGTATGTTATGGGACACGAAACGCAACTTAGGTAGGGGACGGCGTGAATCTCGTACCGAACGTGAGTTTCGTCCGTACGGGAAGGTTTCCAGTTTCAGTAATGGCGTCAATAAATGATAGTTTATAGCCGGGTTTACTCTGAAGAGTCGGACGATTAGAAGTGTGCTACGGACGAGCCTGAGCACACTTTTGTCGCATTAATTTTTCATTATGGACAGAGGACCACTTATGGACGTTAACATACGCATGGTCCCGTTTGACACACAATAGGGGGTCTCCGGCGAGGCACAATGTGTGAGAATAAACGGTGAGAAATTCAAAGAATAATTTATAATCGAGTCTTGTAAAAGAAATAGATCTGTCACCTCCTGAAAGACCAGTGCTCCTCCGGACACTTCAGGAATACGGAGCAGATAGAAATCTTTGTCGGCGGAGGCGACGGACGTATACACAAGCACGATTCGTGTAAAGTCTTCCGTTAGTCCGTAATTAGAGGTCCGTACAGTCCTCTGATGACAGTACCATAGACCCGTTACTTTCCCTGTAATGGCAGCAACCCTCCTCTAGTAATAGGCTGTTCTCCGGCTTCCTCATCTCGCGGACTTACACACTCTTTCCGACTCCCTAGATCAAACTGAGCATACGTTGTAGCGGAAATAATTAAGATTAGGTATAAATTAATCTGAAAGGCGAAGTCAAGAGGGAGGTTCGAACAATGGAAGACTACACAGCAAAATACCTCCGCGCTCCATCGCCTTCCGTGACAATCTTCAACACGCAACTAGCTCTACGCCTACTCACCCTTATTATGCGTTCCCCGACTCCGATTCGCGATCCTCCAGGGACCCCTGGGCGAGAAAAGTACAAGTAATCGTCGTATCAACGATTAAGTTTATCGTGGGTACGGTCGAGACTTTGTTATCGGACAGCTGAGCACCTACAAAATGTAAAGTAGACAATAAGACGATCGTCTCGTATAGTGCTCTGACGGCGACTAACTACCTCCCACACCCCCAAGTCTGGGTATTGCCGTCACCACATCGGGGGTAGTCGTTGGAAGTTGGTCCAGGAAAACTCCGGAAATCACCTCTACTACAAGTCTCTTGCAAGGCGAGACAATTCAAGTTTATTTACAAGGCGGAACGACAGTAGCAACGTTCGTGCTCACAGATTCCTACGGACTGAAAATTTAGTCTAGGTAATTACTCTTAACACCTTTACACGAGCACGCGAAAACAGTCTCCATTAATCTTCGAACGTTCAGGTCAATTTCTCTTATTTTTATGAGAAGGCAGAGTAAAGACTTTACTTGTAAAAGTCAGGTCACCCAACGGAAACCCCTCCTACGCCGACTTCCAGTCATATTTAAGGACGTCAATATTAATTTCTAATAAATAATCAGAACGGAGACTAAGTCCGAGGTCTCGCCTTACCACGTATTCTCGCGGCACAACCGGCTCACACTGAATTACAGTGGTAGATAAAACGAAAGCTAGGCCAACCGGAACGGGCGCGGTTCCTTTTACACTCCGACGTAAGTAGTGAGCGTAAAGAAACCGAGACCGTGGAGTGTACGTAACGTCAGTAGCGAGCTCCTGTCTGTGTATGTGTACACCTTTGTTTGTTCTCTCCCCGACACGTTGTGTGTGTGTCTCTCTCTTCTGGGCTACGTAGGGTCTCACTATATTCACCAGCTTTTTACGAGAGCGGGTTTCTGTTATTTGTGGGTGAGAGACGTGTGTGTATATATACTTATGTATGAAAGTGTGCGCGCCAGCCGACTTTGGCGAGGCACACACCGTGTTATCAGGTCATCGCGCGGACACTTCACACCACTACCTAACTGAGTCTGTCGTCGTCGTCCGTAGACATAAAGGGACGTCGTGTCACACTGTCTCCTGCAAGTCCTCCGTGACTTCCAAAGTTACGAGGTCCGAAGATGTGTAAACTTTCGCTGGAAGCGTAGTAAAGAAAGAAAAACAAATAAAGAGGGCACGTCTCTCCTTAGGGGTAACCCGGGCGTTAGACCGTTCCTCAGTTGGCTCTCTGTGGTTACCTCTTACTTCCGGTCCTTAGGCGAGGGGGTAGTCCTAGTTGCACTTCCACTCAGACGGAAGCTGGATGGGTGGGAACTGGAATGTGGGAGGGAGGGTGGCAAACAAATTTAAGGTTATCGACGTTCGATAATGGATCTCGTGGAAGTAATAGTATGTGATGAGGCTTCATTCGGAAAGGTAAACGTAAGTAATTACTGTCGTTTCGGGTCTCCCTGAACCTCAAGTTCTCCGTAATTCACCGTACATCTCTTTGCCACTTACTTGAGTCTTTTCTCCGACAACCGGCTTCGGAACATCTTAAAATAAAATCGTGTTGATGTGGTAACAAACTGGAGCAGTGCGGCGACGGGAGTGTGGCGAGACACACACAAAGTTTTAAGTCCGGTTAAAAGGGAACCGCTTATTGACACCAAATTACTCACAACACTACCTTGCCTCCCCTTCGGATTTAGGGAAATTTCCCGCAACGCAAAAACTTGAACGTATACGTCCGTTTCTTGACGACGAGTGACGGTGGACGACCTAACAACGTCTGAGACTCTGCGTTCACTTGCGAGTGTAAGTGGAGTCCGAACAGACATCGTGTAGGTGTTGTACTGACGAGTAGGGGTAGAAATTTCCTTGTCAATCTCGAAAAAAAACCCTCTTTAAGTGGATGAAGATTGAGTACCACCACACTCGCCCCCGAACCCGCTCTGTCACTTGTCGCTAATCTATTCGTAGTTCCCCTTCGCCCCCGAGCGCGACCAATCGGATAAGGACGGTGGAGTGAATAAGTGTTTAACAGAAAAAAGAATTACTTTTGTGTTCGTCTGTACAATTTTTCAGATTCCGGCGTTAGTTTTATAGGGGTGAGTGGTCTGAGTTCTCCAACGCTAGGACATTTCCACACTCTCAAATCGCGACAGACTGGCTTAGGGAGAGCTCGAAACTCGATAGGAGACCCGTCTGTAAATCTCTCGTTGTACGTGGCTACGTCTACGAATATAGTTCCACTAGCGTCCCCTTCGTTCCCATTGTACCCTGCGAACGTGTACGTCCAAGTCTGAGCCGCCCCGGACAAGCTAATAACCGTTTTTAGTATTGTTCTAATAAACCGCAGTTTAATTAACTATAGTACTAAAATCTTTTGCTAATGGTAATTTTTCGAACTTTTTGTATGTTAAATACTCTTAACAAAAAACTTGTCATAGCAAAAATTGTCAACTAATGGGGACTTGGAAATTCATATGTAAGTTGTCTTTTTTGTTTGATTTTTTTTATTAATTAAACTTTTTTTCTTTAGCACATAGAGCTAATGGAGACAAACGCATTACGCAACGTTCGTAATTTGCATTACGCGAATTTTAGTGCTAATTCAACTCTTTCGGGGGATCAAGTTCTGACTAAAAGTGGGTTTGTTGTAATTGTTCCTAACTTGCTTATTTTTTGTGTGCTTAGGTTCCTCAGATTAGCTCTTTATATTGAGTTTGTGACAAGTACGCTAAAAAATAGCTGTGCCAAGAGGCTAAAATATATATACTACTACTACTACAAAACCCGGGCTTTGTAAATTTTTATGTACTAAACTGTAAATTCCGTTCTCGGTCACGTTTTGCAGCTTAGGCCGGTGTTTCTTTTATACAATAGTCTTGGTAATTTCCTGTGTCAGTGTAACTAATATTGGATACTAATTGACGTTTCGTAGTAGTGAAAATAGCAGAATTACGTAACCTTCTGGTCAAAACTGGTCTGATTCTGCTTCATTCGGTAAATCGCATCACCGGATAGATCGCGGTGACAAACTGACATCCAAAGACACTAAAAGAGGCGCTTAGACAATAGAAACTCACAACTTACACCCATGGTTACAGTCGATAACAGCAGATATGTAGTGTTGATACATAACCTACACGTCGATCTATTCCATTATTCCACGATCTCACTAAAAGCCAAGTCATTATCGAATGTAAAAAAGCGAGCGATTAAGTCGTCCCATTCACATTTACATTCTCAATACCTTGTTTTACTTTTTTCTAGTCAGTTTAATCAAAGGCGATATACATGATATTAATAAAGATCTAGTTAAATAAAAATAATAATTATACTTCCAAGGAGGTACCAAAGGACGTTGACTGTGTTAAGGCCGTGGATTGACGCGAGGGACCTCCCCGGTCTCCTTCCGCAAAAATTTTTTCCTTGCGATGGGTGCGGTCTTGGAATTTTAGTCGTCATGTTACACGATTACCAGTGTATCCTAGCCTAATCCCATTACAACCGTAGCTCACGGACA
>NW_011338803.1:25794-31910 GCF_000735185.1 Notothenia coriiceps
TGCCTGATAGATGTAACTTTATATTCAGTTTTTAAAGTTGGCTAGTGTTTCGTTTTCAGGTTTGAGAGTTAAGGTTTGGGGTTTTGCATTATCAATTACAAAATCTAACACATATCCACATATATATATATATATAAATACAAATAAACTTGCCATATATCTAGATTTTCTCAAGATCAGGCTCTGTAAAAGAAAAATCTTAAATACAATGCATTAATGCAAAGCCATTGTGACTCCAGCAGAGTCCACATTAGCAACAACAGAACAGAACTTTAAACAAACTTAAAATCCGTCTGTGTTGTGAGTTGGGATAATTTCACCTCCTCGGACAAATTGCCTTAAACTGTTATCGAGTGATGCCCCCCGCCCCCATTTTCTCTCTCACACACACACACACACACACACACACACACACACACACACAAATGTGTGTGTGTGTGTGTGTGTGTGTGTGTGTGTGTGTGTGTGTGAGAGAGAAAATGGGGGCGGGGGGCATCACTCGATAACAGTTTAAGGCAATTTGTCCGANCAAACCAAAAAAATAGATACTACCTAAAAAACTTTTGTCCCCCCCTATTCTTTCAGGTTTGCTACTTATTGGTGGCGTATTTATTTGCAACTTTGAAACCCACAAGCCCGGTACAAAAGCAAACCAGCAATTTTGGGGCAATTTCCAACCCGCAGCTTTTGGAACGTGCCTTCCCGAGCTAATAAAAAGGCTCTTAAAAAACCACGGTCCCACGCACCACACTCAAAAAAACCCCCCCCAACGAAAATTTTCCAAAAAGGAAAAAAATCCATTCTGAAGCCTACAGGCGGGACAGAAAGTGAGGAGGACACTCACAGGGACCCACCAAAAAATCGGCTTACAAAAACATCCAACCATATTAACAAAAGCTTAAGCCGACAAAAAAAAACAAAAACAAAAACCAACCAACCGCACATGGACAGTTTCAATTTTAAACAAACTGCTGTAACCATTTTATCTCAACAAAAAACAAAGCATTCTAACTCCACCACACTTGGTCAACATGTCTCCCAAACCAAAAAAAACCAGGCATGCCAAACACAATGAGGGTTTGCAAACCCTTGTCTTTTTTACCAAAAGTTAAAGCTGATCTGATTCCTGTAATCAGTCTTCAAAAAGCCCTTCAATGTCCACTTTACAAGCAAGGACACAAAAAGATTGGCTTGCCAACTAAACAGAAAACTAGAAAACAACAATTGTCCTCAACTTATCCCGGAACGAGGGGCCCCATTGGTTACGGCCTGGCTGCAATAAGGCTGGGCAAACAAAAAAAGATGGAGGACTAAGACAAAGGTTAAGTGGTAAACAAAAAAAGCATTATTTTTTTTCGCAAAATTTTACCACCAAAAAAACCAAAGGTCTTCAAAGAAACCTTAAATTAAAATGTGGAAGCTCAAAGTTATCAGTTAATGATTGCGTGCTGTTGAAAATGATGCAGGAAAAACAAAAGATGTGGCCGTGTTCCAAAAACAGAAGAAGTGAGAGCGGCAGTATGGGTTCGGTTGTTTTGGCCCTTTATTTTGTCGAGCGGCCCAGGTTTGGGTGGCTCATCAGTTTGGAGTTTCAACCTTTGAAAAAACAACAAAAACAAAAAAGCTTCCAAACAAGCAGGAACCACCAAAGGGACAGAACCCTCTAAGGTGGAGTGGAAGGTGGCTTGCATAAAAACAGATCACATTCACTCCTCCAGTCCTCAGATAAGACCTTCCACTGCTTTCCTTGTCTTCCCATCGCAATTCCAAACTACAAAAAAAATTTCTGTCCCTCACCTTACAAAAATGCAACTCCTAACCATTTGCCCCCCCCCCCTTATTTCCTCCACGAAAAAAAACCTTCTCCGACTTTCCTTTAATTCAAAAAAAACAAAAACCCCCACGGGTCCCTTCAGAAATCCCACGCAAAAAAGCCGGGAAATCTTCCTAAAAATTTTCCATTTCCCCCAAACAATTTACCACTCTGCAAAAAAAAAAAAAGCTTTTTGGGAAGCAGGAAAAGCCTTTCTTCAAAGTGGCAAAAAAAAGTTCCTGCTCTGGAAAATTCCCTCGCCCCAGAAGAATCTTTCGTGACTCTGAAGTCCCTCACAGTCTTTCAGTCCCCTCAAAACACATCTTTTCAACTCTGCTGCATAGCCCATAAGCCCCCCCCCCCCCTTCTCAATCACTTCCTCGTTGGACTGCCTTTTCAACTTTTTTTTATTTTACGCGTATTACTTACTTACTGTCTACACCTCCCTCATTACTGTAAAGCGTCTTTGGGGGGGGGGTGGTGTGAAAAGCGCCTATATAATAAAATGATCTATGGTATTTTATTGAGTTATTATAATAACTACAAATAGTTTAAGTTAGGAGACCTGTTAAATGTGTTTCGAAATTTCAAGACTGTTGAGCTTTTTTATCGACAGATATGTGTATTTCTGTATGTAAGACATACCATGCCCGGCTTTTAAAAAGTATATTTTTTGACTTGTAAATACTATGTCCTTTTTTTGTTGAAATGCTTTCGACATGTCGATTTTATGATATTTCTCGACATACTGGTTATACTATTACTTTTCGACATACAGTAGTACACCACAAATGGTTTATTTTCGACTAGTTATTCAGGTTTATTCGATGTCGCTCTTTTCACGCCAAACTTTTCTACAAAACTATATTATACTTTATGGACATTTTTTAGACTACGTCATTTTATCTATGGAATATTTTGGAGTTTACTTATAATATAACTTTTTTTGGGCAGCTTTCAACAATGGGCAAAAAATTTGTTTTTTTTTTTTTTTTTCTGATATTTCAACTAACGTATACGGATGACAATCTTTCGGACTTATATATATCACTATAGATATGTCTTTTTTAATCGATATTGTTTTTGTTGCCATATTCGTTAATACATTTTTCTAAAAGCTGGTCAGGCCTCGACCCACTTTCCTCGCATTAGTCGCGACTCGAAAATTTTTAACCACTCAAATCTTAGTTCAAAAAAAATCGTGCAGTAATATAGTACTCTTTTCAGCCATACATTATTATTAAAGCTGGAAAGTACAGTGCATATATCCCTTCACACGAACTAAAGTCATGCCTTGTTAAATCAGGTTTAATGAGGATGATGGAATCAAAGCTGAACTGTATAAACAGTAAAAAGGCCACACAATTGCTGAAAAACCCAACCCCAGAACTGGGGGTCTGTTGGGGATTCTCCCCTAGGAGATTTTTGAAATACTAACATATAAATACCCATTCTGGTACTCTCTTGAGAAGAAAATAAATAAATCTATTGCTACCCGACATATCAATAATATTTGATGCCATTGTTTGTTTTTCACTTTGTTCTGACAGCTTGCTGCTCCACTCAGTATACTATAAAGAATAGTTCTACCGCAAAGTTATTCTCCGTTGGGACTGTCACTACGTGACAGAAGTTTTCAAAACCGTTCATGGTCTCCGGTACTTCCAGTCCAACGCCTGCCCTACTGCATGCAGAGCGTTAGAAAATCAGGCTTTCAAAATAAAAGTTTGACTTTTTTTCCCCCAAAAAAAAGGAAATATTTTTTTTTCTATTTTTTCTTCTTCACTCACACATCTGCGACCCACTCGAAACGGGTCCGCGACCGACTTTTGGGTCGCGACCCACCAGTTGAGAACCACTGCTGTAATATATAGTTTTTTCGGCATACCATACTTTTTTTTTTCAGATATTTTCAACATACTATGACATTTTTTCATCATAATGTACTATGTCGTTTTTTCTGATTTTGGTCATACTATAATATGACTTTTTTTCGACTATAGTTGTTTTCTGATATTTTCAACTTACTATCCTATGTTGTTTTTTGTGTATATTTTCAAAAAACTTTACATTGACCTTTTTTCTACGTACTCACACATACGCATCAGTTCTCTCATCTGTTGTTTTTAGTGGTTCAAACAAGTTAGCTACTAGCAGGAGAATTAAAGCTGAGCTAAAAACAACAGGAAAGATCTGAAAGACCAGTTGAATAGTTTTACAGAATATAAATATTAATTTTATTAAAATGTCATTCACTCATGAATAATATATAGAAACATAACAATCGCTGCAACCTTTGTGGCTGTATGAGTGTATGTGCCACATGTGTGTTTGGAGGTGTGTGTCCTTGGGTGTACAAACATCTCTTATATACAGATTTATAAAAATGGTCCATAATTACTGACGCAGGAATAAGTGAAGAAAATTTCCCTTTTTCCTTCTGAGATTAATGGATCAAAACAGCAGTCTTCAGTTTGTTCACGTGGCTAAAACTGAAGAAAATCTCAAATGGCAGAAAAAAAGTCTTGAATACGTTGTCTTGGCTTTCTGCAAATGATGAGTCCTCAGCTCGGTGTGGTTCATTGCGGCTCGTAGATGCTGTTGGGCTCAGCAGAGGAACTGGAGCCTGCAGGGCTGCTCTGAGGGGATTCAGGGCCCCGGGGGACCACGCTGTCGCCTGGGGGGGCCGGAGCAGGGTCTGTGCTGATCCGCTGTACGATGCTGGACAAACAGTCCAAACTGGAAATGAGCGATGGTTTGCTGCTGGAATCTGTAAGAAAATAAACAGGCAACATGAGTTTCTGCTCAGTTGGCTTCAAAATGTTTGTATTTTTAGGAGAAATAAGTCAAATAACGAGTTGTTTAAAAAAGAAAATCCAACAAGGTCATAGTAAAAGTTATGTTACCACTTTACAATAAGAATACCCTTATAAAGGATTCATAAAGGGTTTACAATTATGTTATGAATTAGGTTGTAAACACTTTATAATCATTAAGAACCATTTATGACAACCAGTTTCTAACACAATTTTCATACATCAACACAGGCTCACTATTGCACAGATGATTAAGCTCCTTACTATCTGGCTTACTTTGCCAGAGAATCAACCAACGTTGAACAAACAGATACCAAGGAATGCTTGGCTGGATGAAGGAAGACAAAGTAAGCTAAGTAGCCGAATATAAGGCTTAGCCAGTACAGTTTAAATGTGCTCACTAATTGTGCAAGAACCTCCGGTCACAGTTGCCCTGTTCTATCTCAGTGTATCTTATAAAAGCTTTTATATTTATAAAGTGTTCACAACCTAATTTTATAGATGAATTTACAAACTATTCGTAAACCTTTAATAATTGTAAGTAGGTATCCAAAGTTATAAGTAAAATAAACTTAGGTTATAAGGAGGAAATCAGCGCACATAAATGGAGCAGCAAGTTACTTTAAATTCCAGTGTGACAATAAAAAAAAAGTTTAACATTAAGTAATTATAAATGACGGGTTGAAGCATAGAAGCATTTGTTTTAAGAAGACAATTACCATGTCAAGGAGGAAGCTAGTTGCTATGTCGAAATAACAAGAATGTTTAAGTTCGTAACTGACCATCAGAATGGATCCCATTAAACAACAAGGAAACTGGCAGAATTAAAAGAGAAACAAGTTCTGTCTAAAAAGAGAAACCACATCATGAAAAAGCAGTGAGCAGGGATTGAAGATGGAAAGCTGACCGTGCTGGGTGGCTGCAGTAGGAACCATCCACTGTTCTCGCTGTCCTGGCTGAACACGGAGGAGATGGATAAATCCGTCTGAAAAAACCCAAATCATAAAGTTGTAAGTCAAAATTGTACATCCAATGATAAATTAGTGGACACAATGTTTGAAAAGAGGAATGATACACAGAGATGGTTAGCAATTCAAAGAATGTTCACCGTGTCAGAAACACGCCAAATTGTGTTGCCTTTTTACATGTTGAATAAGACTCTTTTAATCAGTAATAATAATCAGGTCTTATCACATCTGTGTGCCTCTTAACACACTTTAAGAGCCAGTGTACATTCCAATCTTTAGCATGGTTTAGCATTATCTTAGATCAAAAAGGGTATAAATTATGCATTGTAATCTTGTAAAACTCCAATCGGCCTCTTGGAATTAAAACGTCCCACTTTGCAACACGCGCCACCAACGTAGATTGTGGCGAAATAATCTTTGAAAAGATCATAGCAAGAATATAGAAAAAGAAATCAGATTTTGGGTAAGTCCAGGATAAAATATGATGTGTGGTTTATTTAAAAAAGCAAAAAATAATTA
>NW_011338803.1:31953-34877 GCF_000735185.1 Notothenia coriiceps
CACACACACACACACACACACACACACACACACACACACACACACACACACACACACACACACACACACACACACACACACACACACACACACACACACACACATTGAGATCAGAGACCTCACGACTGTGTGACATAATGACCTCCTCAGCAGGACATCATACTGAAGCTCCCAGCATTCAGTTCTTTGTCAGTCAGATATAACTGCACACATTTAGATAAAGATCCCTTTATGTGACAGATACACTTACTTTACTGTTATTCTAATGTAATGGGTGTCATCATTGGAAAGTTTCATTTCTTCTTAAACCTGACAACTTTCAGAAATCTGCTCTTTTTAAACTTAACCAAGTAATACACATGATTTTTCCAAAAACATTTGTTGGTTTTATACGTTTTATTCTTATTTTCTTACAGCTAGGATTACAATTAAAGACATCAACACTCGGAAATCAGATCTCTGTATAATGCTATACTGACTGGTGATATATATATGGCTTTGTTATTGCTGATGTATCACTGTTTGTATCCCATAATAACAATTATGATATTACGATTCAGCACTGCGAACAATCTATATATTATGTGTTAAATATATTGTGACCTTTAACAATTTTTGGGATATATATTTATGTTCCAAATAGTTGTCATCCTAAACTATAGGGTGACAGGAGGAGCTATATTAACAGTTATTATAAGTATATCAGGTCAAAACCGCCTGCAGTAAAATGGTCCTAACATTAGCTTTAGAAAATGACAGGAATCTACACAATACAATTGTTATATTTAACATCTCAAAGATCATTTGAGTTGTGTATGTCCATTGGTAAACATCAGAAGGCTGAATGATTTGTTAGAATAGACTTTGTTATTGCTTCCTTTTTGTTGCTGGGTTTCAACTCAGTGACACCTGCCGCACACACACACACACACACACACACACACACACACACACACACACACACACACACACACACACACACACACCCCTCAGTTCATTGGTAATTTGACCACAGCCCCGCCTACACTGACTTCTTTATAAAGCTGGCTAGCTGAGGGAGTTGAAGTTACACAGACTGGCCCTTTAAACACACAGATCTCCTCAGCACACACTTTCTACTTTAGATCAGTTGAGTTTGACAGGACACTTTAAGGAGACACATATATTTTCATCCTATATTATTTCTTTATTTTATAGAAGATACTTTGTGGAGACTTTCTCTGTCATCGGAGGAACTTTTGGAGGAACTTTTCTTCATGATGGATCTGTCCGACCTTCCCTTCCCTCTCTCTTCTGCTGATGACCTTTACGATGACCCCTGCTTCAGCACCAGTGACATGAACTTTTTTGATGACCTGGACTCTCGGCTGATGCACGCTGGCCTGCTCAAGCCAGATGACCATGTCCATCACCATAATCACCACCACGTCCCAGTCGCAGAGGAGGAGGAGGAGGAGGAGGGGGACGAGCATGTGAGGGCTCCTGGGGGCCCCCACCAGGCGGGGCACTGCCTGCTTTGGGCCTGCAAGGCCTGTAAGAGAAAGACGTCAAACGAAGACCGGAGGAAAGCAGCAACAATGCGGGAAAGGCGACGACTGGGAAAGGTCAATGACGCCTTTGAGACCCTGAAGCGATGCACAGCGTCCAATCCAAACCAGAGGCTGCCCAAAGTGGACATCCTGCGCAACGCTATCAGCTACATCGAGTCCCTGCAGTCGCTGCTCAGGACCGGCAGGGAGGACAGCTTCTACCCGCCCATGGAGCACTACAGCGGGGACTCAGACGCCTCGAGCCCGCGCTCCAACTGCTCCGATGGCATGGTGAGAACAGCTGAGCGCTTCATGTGCTGCCTCATGAGATGTTTGGAATGCCTTTGGGATATTTATTTTCGGCCACAGCACTTCAATACATTTTCATTGAAGGAACTCTTTAAAATAAAGGCACACTTTTAGGCACATTTTTGGCCAAAATATTTTCTTTCACTAAATCACAAGAAAATCTCTTCTTCCACCATTATTGTAACCAATGTGGTATTGATTTGGAAAGAAAGCATCCAAATGCAATGATTTGCTTTTTTTAAATAAACCAACACATCATTATTTAGATGGACTACCCAAAATATGATTTTTCAATTTGTTATGACATTTGAAAGATTATTTGACAATGTTACGTTGTGGGCGTGTTGCAAAGTGGAGTCTTAATTCCAAGAGGCAGATTGAGTTTACAAGTTACAAATGCATATTTATCCTTTTTGATCTAAGATATGCTAAACATGCTAAAGATTGGAATGTACACTGGCTCTTAAGTGTGTTAAGAGGCACACAGATGTGATAAGACTGATTATTTTACTGAATTAAAAGAGTTTAATTCAACATGTTAAAAAGGCAACACATTTGGCGTGTTTTCTGACACAGGTGACATCTTTGAATTGTAACCAGCTCTGTGTATCATTCCTCTTTTCAAACATTGTGTCCACTAATTTATCATTGATGTACAATTGTTGACTTACAACTTTATTGATTGTTTTTTCAGACGGATTTCATCTCTCCGTGTTCACCCAGAAGCGAGAACAGTGATGGTTCCTACTGCAGCCACCCAGACGGTCAGTTTCATCTTCAACCCTGTCACTGCTTTTTCATGATGTGTTTCTCTTTTAGAAGAACTTGTTTCTCTTTTAATTCTGCCAGTTTCTGTTTTAATGGGACATTCTGATGGTGTTAGAACTTAAACATTCTTTATTTCAATACAACTAGCTTCCTCCTTGACATGGCTAATTTGTCTTCTTAAACAAATGCTTCTCATCTTCAACCTCATTTATATTACTTAATGTTAAACTTTTTTTTATTGTCAACACTGGAATTTAAAGTAACTTGCTGCTCCATTTATGTGCCTGATTCCTCCTTTAACCTAAGTATTATTTTACT